>NC_058412.1:54807615-54872615 GCF_002201575.2 Neomonachus schauinslandi
TCTGGGTTTTGAGCTGGGTGCCGGAAATGGTCTGGGTTTTGAGCTGGATGCTGGTTATGCAGATACATTCCGTTCGTGAAAATTATAATTTATATATGGTTCTGAATACAGGTATACTTCAAGAAAAGATACTCAAAAATAAAAAAAGATCCCAATTCTCTTACCAAGGGAAGCCCCTGTCATATAAGCCTTGGTGTCCAGGAGTTTGGGGCAAACGTTTCTCTGGGAGGATCTTGGATTCATTATAGAAAGTTGTGTGGACGAATCTGGTGTTTCACAAAATGACGAAGGTTCTGGGCGCAAGCTGAATGTTCCTGAGCCATGGCCTGATCCGGCCAGGCTGACCTGGGCCAGGTGAGAATTCTGCCTGCCTGTCAGTGACGGCAACAATGTGGAGCTTTGAAGCTGTATCTTAAACGCAGAATCTTCACTTGAGAGGCCAGAATAACCCTAAACTCCGTGAAAAGGGTGCATAGTACCAGGACCTGTGTGTGTATCTGGAAGGCCCCTTGAACAAGGACAGGTGGGCAGCCCTCGTGATAACAGCCGTCAGCCATCTGTAGCAACACTGTTATCCTGGGTGCCCAGAATCAACCACAATATTGAAACAGTTGCTTTCCCTGGGCCACCACATATTTTCCAATGGGAGAATTCAGCTAGTCTTAGCATTCTTAAATACAAAGAAATGCGATGATGACAAATTTACTGTCTTCAGAATAATCTATGAGTTATTTCTTCCAGTATTAAGACACTCTCAGTAGCAAAATGGTTTGTCTACAGAAACAATCCTCTCAGACTGAGTAAATACCAGGCGGACAGCCACATCGCCCGGACTCTGAAATCATTATTTCTGGTAGTAGGACTGGCTGATACTCTCAGTGGCAAGTTGGCATTCTCTAATAAATCCAGTAAAGCCAGAAATAGAAATGCAGAAGCGGATTAGATTAAAACCATTAAATTACATTCCTCAAAAAAGGCACTCGATAAATCAGCCACTGATATTTTTGAGTAAATCTTTAAAAAAAAAAAAAAAAGTCCCTTCTGTATGGATTACACACGGGTGAGTATATTATAGTATAGCATAATACTGTCTTGTTCAGTATTATATGTCATCGAAACTAAGAAACCATCGACTCTAAGAAGCACAATTACTATTTTTTCTTTTTGCTGAACAAGTTAGACATGTAACACTGCATGATTAAAGTGTACAACATGTTACTTTAATGCATTTATACTTTGTATAATCTGATTGCATTGGAGCACTATTTATTATATTACACAATTAATAATTACATAATTACACTATTATTGCCTGTATTCAATATACTGCACATTAGATCTCTAGGGCTTGTTTCCTACTGGTCACAAGGTTGTACCCTTAAACACCATCAGTTTTGTTCAACCCCATCCCCTGGTAACCGCCATTTTACTCTCTGTTTTTCACGTGTTTGCCTTTTTTGAGATTCCACATGTAAGTGTTATCATGCAGTGCCTTTCTCTATCTGACTTATTTTGCCTAGCATAATGGAAGCACAATGATTTTATGTAATATCACTAAGAAAGGGAGAAAAACAACTAATTTTAAAAATTTCATGACATCTCTTTTAAGAAGCAGCCTCATTTCAGATATTAAAAGGTGAAAAATGTATCTTAGGTGTGCTGAAATATGTGTTTTTCCTACTATCAAAAAAAATGTAGGAAGAAACTTCCAGCTAATTTTAAATTTTGGGTTTTTTTTTTAAGATTTTATTTATTTGCGAGAGAGAGAATGAGAGACAGAGAGCATGAGAGGGAGGAGGGTCAGAGGGAGAAGCAGACTCCCTGCTTCTGAGCAGGGAGCCCGATGTGGGACTCGATCCCGGGACTCCAGGATCATGACCTGAGCCGAAGGCAGTCGCTTAACCAACTGAGCCACCCAGGCGCCCACTTCCAGCTAATTTTAAAATTCAATAGCAATTGATGTTTTTATGATTGCATTGATTGATTGCCTTTTTATGATTTAATATGAAAAGGAAAATATTGTTTTGCTTCTTTAAAAACAAAGTTGCTGTTTAGACACCTGGGTGGCTCAGTCGGTTAAGCGTCTGCCTCCAGCTCAGGTCATGACGCCAGAGTCCTGGGATGGAGCCCCGCCTCGGGCTCCCCGCTCAGCGTCGGGCTCCCCACTCAGCCGGAAGCCTGCTTCTCCCTCTCAATCTGCCGTTCTCCCCGCTCGTGCTCTCTTGCACATGCTCTCTCTCTCTCTCTTTCTATCAAATAAATAAATAGGATCTTTTTTAAAAAGTTGCTGTCTTCTACAAAGTGAACATAAAAGGTCACAGTCCCCTCTTCCATTTTCTGCAATAGTTTTTGCACTGCTACTGAAAATATGACATCAAATGGAGTACTAAGATCCACACAAACTGTAATTCACAAAATGCAGCTTCTCAATATTTCCTTTAAACACAACTCTGAAGCAGTTATACAGCCACTTTCCAAGACCTTAAACATGTATAATTATAGAAGAGAAGTGCATTTGCAGCACTGAATTCAACCACATTCTCTTAAACTTGATCTCCAAATGTCCGTGGCAGTAATAAAACTATCATTTGCCCCAGTGAATGTGCTTTGAGATTAATTTTTCTTTCCATTTTAATTATAACACATTTTGCTTTCAAGAGAATAAGTAGAAGTCTAAATTAGAAGAAAACTCAATTAACTGAAACTTATAATTCATTCTAAACATATCGCGGAAAAACTGCTTGAAGCAGGAAAGTTCATGGTTCTTTTCCCTTTTTGAGTGGAGCTGGAATGAATCCTCTAGATTTGGGGCTTGAATCCTCCAACTATTTTGAAACCTTAGAAGAAAACACAGTTTTATGAGATTGAAGTTTTTTAAATTATGAGTAGGGAATAACATTTCCACATGCCCACCAATCTAAATATAGTGAAATGGCAAAAAGAATGAAATACTTTAGGAAAAGATGACCACTAATGTGGACGATACACTACCAGTGGGATCAGTTAGAAATACTTTGGTACAAAACATTATGAGCACTTTATCACTAGCCTTTGTGGATCAACGCTCCTGTGCTTTCATTTTTACTCACAGAATTCTATATAAATGCTTAACAACCAAATGCAAGATGTAAATTTTGATTGAATTCTGGATTTTATTTTTTTTTAAAGATTTTATCTATTTATTTGAGAGAGAGAAAGCATGAGTGGTGGTGGCAGGGGGCACGGGCAGAGAGTGCTAAGCAGGGATCCCAATGTAGGGCTCAATCCCAGGACCCTGGAACCATGACATGAGCCAAAGGCAGACGCCCAACCCACTGAGCCACCCAGGTGCCCCTGAATTCTGGATTTTATTTATTTTTTTCTTAAGATTTTTTTTTTAATTTATTTGACAGAGAGAGAGACAGACACAGAGAGAGAACAAGCAGGGGGGAGCTGCCGAGGGAGAGGGAGAAGCAGGCTCTCTGCTGAGCAGGGAGCCCCATGTGGGGCTTGATCCCAGGACCCTGGGATCATGATCTGAGCCGAAGGCAGCCACTTAACCGACTGAGCCACTCAGGCACCCCTGAATTCTGGATTTTAAAAGGCAACTCTAAAATGCATTTTGGGGACAATTGGGAAACTGGAATATGCACTATATATTAGATTATATTAATGAATTGTTAATTTTCTTTGGTGTGTTAATGGTGTTTTAGCCATATGGGAAAATGTCCTAATTCTTAGAGGACACATGCTGAAGGTTTAGGAGTGAAGTGACATGATGTCTGTAATTTACTTTAAAATGGTACAACCATACACATGTACATCCATGAAAGAGAGAAAGAACACACAAATGTGACAAAAGGTTAACAACTGGTGAATCCAGGTGAAAGGTATACAGGTATTCATGATATTATGTTTTCTACTTTGCTATAGGTTTGAAATGTTTTCAAAATAAAAAAGTTGAGGGGACCTTGTTTCACTGCATGGAAAAATTCTTCATCTGAATGACATTGAATACATGTATTTTTCTCTCTTCCCCTACATTACAATAGTTGATTTTAATATGTGCTTTTCTGATGCTCCAATAAAATACTTCTGGAAGAATAGCAGCTCAGCAGGCCTTGTTTTAAGTTTATTAACTGACAACCTACTTTCAATGTAAAAGAAAATGTAACCTAGGTCTGTTTTAAAGCAATGATTGTCAGCTCACATGGTCAATATGTCATGCAGGGAGTGAATTACTTTGCCTGTAATCTGAGCTAAATGAATGTCAATGTCAGGTTGCATAAATCATAGATTAAAATGTATCACTAAGTGCAATCAGATAGGCAGCATCACTCTTTGCCCTCCAAAAAAACCCCAAATCAGGGCTCATTTTATACAAGTTTTCCAAGTGGCAGATAGAAGTCTCTTGTATGGCAGAAAGGACTAGAGGGGCTGGATGTAACGTTTATGTGTCTTATAGCCACTCCATCTCTGGTGAGATTGAAAAGTGAAACTTCACTATGTCCAGGGGTTCATTAACTAAATAAGCAAATTCTCCAGGTTGATATCCCATGTAATGATAAGAGAAATAAACAAAAACTCCCTGCCGAGAGTAAATACTAGAAAGTATATTATTTTGGTAGAATGCCTCTCATATCCTAAGCTTTATAGAAAAGGCAAATTTCCTTGAAAAGATGCTCTCTGAAGATAAGGCCCAGTCTACAGAAAAGGCACCTATTGTAATGCCCTCATACTTGGCCAAGGCAACGGAATGCATCTCTGTTCTCTGGTTCTTCCAAAGGAGACAAGTGGATTCAGCAGCCATGTCTAGCTAACCAGGCACCCACTGACCATGCTGATGGTTTTGAACATGGGAGAGGTTTGTAAAGTGGACAGACAGCTGACTCCAGCATCAGAGAGAAGTGGATTTGCACCCCAGCGTTCCTGCTGTCTGTCCACGCGGAGCAGGTCAGTTAAGGTTTCTCCTCCTTGGTTTCTTCATCTATGAAATAGGTATGATAACGCCCACCTCTCCAGGTTGTTGGAATAGTTAGCAATAACAAACAAAAAACACCTTGTAAGGGCCTGACACGTATCAGCTACTCAAAAAAAAGGGAATTATTATAAATTGTTTAAAGTAGTAAATTTTATTTTTCAAAGATACGAATGTTTTCTGATGGAGCAGATCACTCCGGTCTTGATCTCAGTAGGTAATTGATGTGCTTTGGATGGAGAGTTCTGTGCATGTATTAGTGATTCTGTAATACTCAGTAAGGCACGTTATGCATAACACCAAGTAAGCTAGAAATCTGGCTTATTACTATGGCATCTCATCACTACTCGAGGACGATCTGCATTTTCCAACTGGGACGAATGGCAGGAAAGAGACAAAATCTATGTTTCCCCTAATATGTGGAATCTAAAAAACAAATAAACAAATAAACAAACAAAAAGCAGAATCAGACCTGTGAACACAGAGAACACACTGATGGTTGCCAGAGGGGACGGAGGTGGTGGGACAGGCAAAATGGGTGAGGGGGAGATGAAGCTACAGGCTCCCAGTTAGATGGTAGCTGTGCTTGCGGGGAGAACAACCCAGGGTTTAAACTTGTCCAATCACTATGTTGTCCACTTGAAACGAATGTGACATTGTGTGTCAACTACACTCAAATGTAAAAGTTAATAATGAAAGGAAAGAATGGTAGGTAATGGCCAAATACCTACTTCATTTTGTTCCATTCCCTGTTTCTAAGTGAGATCTCCCAACCTCAGGTGGAAGAAGAGCAGCTACTTTGCATTTCCCAGGAGTGCAGCATGGGGAGGGGACGCCACACTGGTTTTCAGGGTGGGGATCCTTCTGGCAGGGGAATATGAGAGGGAGAAAAACCATCCCCACCCAGGAGCCTTCTAGAGGTTCTTACTCAGAAATTTACCGGGTAAGGCTTTTTGTTCTTTTTTTTTTTTTTAATATTTATTTATTCATGAGAGACAGAGAGAGAGAGAGAGGCAGAGGGAGAAGCAGGCTCCCAAGAAGCAGGGAGCCCGATGCGGGACTCGATCCCAGGACCCTGGGATCATGACCTGAGCCGAAGGCAGACGCTTAACCCTCTGAGCCACCCAGGCGCCCCTTTTTGTTCTTTTTAATCTGAGGGCCTGATTTCCTGCTACTAGAGTTCCATCCTATATCTATAGCATTTCACTGTGAAATTAACTTCTCCCAAAGGAAAACATCAGCAAAACTAAAACAAGTTGAATCTTCTAAATCGTCAGGACCCAAGTTGTTTTGTGTTGAGATGGTCCCCAATGACTCTTCTCTCTGTAGATAATATGGAAATAGCGTTTTTGAAATGTGATCTTTGCTCTCTGGGAAGAGGGGTAGGATTGGGTAGAAAGTGCCCGGCTCAGGGTCAGACACGCAGTAGGTGTTGCGTAAGTACACAGAGAACGAAAACGTGCCATAGGGTTTTCCTACCGCTTAAAGTCCAAAGAGACAATAGGCATTATCATCCAACAAAAGAAGAGCTATCTGAAGAGCATCCTCTAGAAAAGCACTCAGGCCAGGCAAGATTACATTTTCAGTGTTAACCTAAACGATCTTTTAAGTTGGCTAGAAGGTCAAGACAGCAGCTAATAAAACCAGCAACTGAATTTACAATAAAGAAATGTCCTTCCCCTGCATGGGAAATTTTTATCTTGCCCTCTCCTTTGGTCACACATTGCATGAGTATTTCTTTAAATTTTTCAAAAGTGAAAGTTGGACTAAATAAGATGTAAGCTTTGGAGGCTGAGATCTGCTGGATGTGTTTTTTAAACAGCTCTTTAGATGGGCGAATACGGCAGCCTGATGAAGAGACGCATGCCTTGATCATCTGTCATCTGCTTGTCTTTAAGCCCTGAGGGGTAGTTTGTGCCAGATCGAGAAAGAAGTATGCCCCAAGAGACTGAGGACAGCACTACCTGGTAATCAAAAAAGAGAAATGAACATGGCATTGAAGAGACTTAAAGAGGCGGGCACAAAACTCATTTGTTTACCCCCTAATATAAATTTCCTCACAGACCTCGTTCATTTCTGCTATCCTTCTCCCCAGCTGGGGAAGAAATTGCACCATTTCTCTTCCTCTGCCTTTACATCTCCACGCACGCATAGGGTGCCACTTGCATCCTCAAGCGTGCTGGGTATCAGCATTGCCCGCAGCTCAGGACCGGGCCGGCAGGGTCCCCGGTTCCGAGTGGCTTTTACAGATTTTCATGGGACCAAGGGCTTTTCTCACAGGAGGTCAGCTACAGGACCTTGGGAATCCAGGCAACAGGAATGCAGATGGTCCTGGACAGTTTGAGAAGTTCAATCTCAGCTACAGAAGCTCCTGCCACTCCATTCCAGACAAGTATAAGACTGAAGCAACTCAGCAGACCCCACTCATTCATTCTGGTATAGAGGCTCCAAATGGGTTTATGTCCGTGGTACTTTGTGGCACTTCCTCTTTGGACACCAGCTAGAACTAACTCACTGTGGTTGTTTTCATTTTATATTCCCCATTTTGTAAAGTGAAATTGTTTGCACTCCCAAGCCCCATGATACCTACCCCAGCATGATAGACATAGCAGTCTAGGTAACAGACTTCATCAGTGAATACATGAATGACAGAATTCTTTGAGAGAAAGGGGTTACAACAACATTTACTTAAAATCCTGTGTTCCACATTATTAATTAGGTTGACAGAATACCATGTATTTGTTTCAGAGGGTAAAACTGCCTTCTAAGAAAAATTCATTGACATTTAGAAGTTTTGAAATCAAAGAACATTCCTCCTGAACATCATTTCTTTGCCAAATTATGAAATTTGGCAACTGGTGAAAAAGAATGAATATTAATAGAAGTATAACAAGTCAGGGAATAAAAAAACCAGTAATAATCTCATTATAATAATTCTTTTTTTTTTAAAGATTTTATTTATTTATTTGAGAGAGAGAGAGCATGAGAGGGGGGGAGGGTCAGAGGGAGAAGCACACTCCCTGCTGAGCAGGGAGCCCGATGCGGGACTCGATCCCGGGACTCCAGGATCATGACCTGAGCCGAAGGCAGTCGCTTAACCAACTGAGCCACCCAGGCGCCCCCTCACATCCATGCTTCTAATATTTAACTTTTTTAACCTGCATGGCAGCCCCAAAGGCATTCTATATTGTTATTCATACCAGTCTCTCTTTTCAAAAACACTTTACAGTAAGTGAATTAAAAATTATTATAATGAGGGGCGCCTGGGTGGCTCAGTTGGTTAAGCGACTGCCTTCGGCTCAGGTCATGATCCTGGAGTCCCGGGATCGAGTCCCGCATCGGGCTCCCTGCTCGGCAGGGAGTCTGCTTCTCCCTCTGACCCTCCTCCCTCTCATGCTCTCTGTCTCTCATTCTCTCTGTCTCAAATAAATAAATAAAATCTTTAAAAAAAAAAAAAGCATGGATGTGGTTGTCATCCTAAAACATATCTTTATACTGTCATACATATGTAAATTTCTCTAGCCAACATACAGAAGCATTTTGCGTATTTTTAAACTTTGCATAAATGGTACCCTACTGTATCTATGTAATGTGGTCTTTTTTAATCCAGACTTTTAGAAAATATATCTGCACTGATATGTGTTGTTCTAATTTATTCATTTCTTTCATCGTCACATAGTATTCCACCATATGAATATTCCACAGCCTAGTCAACCACTGAAAGCCTGATTTTCAAAAGAGAAGAAGAAACCTTTGTGGAAGGTTTCTTGTGGAAGAAAAGAACAATCAGGTAAAACCGACACTTCAGTTGTATACACCACGTTCCAAACCAGGGCTTGGTTGTGAGTCTCTTCTCTTTTCCTTGCAGCTCAAGAATGCTGCCTGAGGAAGCGTCTAAGGCAGAATTGTTAAGGAAAGAGGGCATGTATTGAATGGAGCACTGGGTGTTATACGCAAACAATGAATCATGGAACACTACATCAAAAACTAATGATGTAATGTATGGTGATTAACATAACATAATAAAATTAAATTAAGAAAAAAAAAAAAAAGCAAAGGAATGCGCAGAGTGTAAGACGGGAGGTGGCAGGAAGTACCGAGGACGAGCCCCATGCCTAGCCCTGCTGGTAATGGCCCCAGGGATGCGAAGTAATACCGATAACCGGGGGGGGACATACCATGCCAAATCAGCTTCTGTTTCTGGAGGAAAATCACTTCCTTTATCACTTGGAGTACTTGGAGTTATGTTTTCCCGAAACACCTGGAAGGTATGCTCTTTGCCTACCCTAATCACTTCCCTGGATGATCCAGGCTTGATCCAGTAATTGATTGAAAGCAAGATCAGGTGCTTCTCAAGACAAGCCCCAACAAGAGCAGCTTCCCTGCACCACCCACTCCCGGCCACAGATACCCAGCCCTGCCATTCTTGACATTCAAACCAACAAGTGGGAGGATGGGGCGAAGAGCGGTGAGCTAACGCAGGGGCGATGAGGGAACCTCATCCACTCCAGGGGAATCTCTTCTACCCAGTTAAGTGTACACACTGCCACCAGCATTTCCAGGCCCCTGCACCAAGGATGTGGACTGCTTCTCCACCCCATGGTACTTAGAGGAGATCAGGCAAAGGAACTGGCTGGCAGACAGCCTGTTTGAACAGTGGTGATGGGAGGGGTTGGTGGGTCTGGCCAGGAGGAGTAGGAGCCCAGAATTAATAGTGTCTGGAGGGCAAGGCCAATGCCCTGCCAAGGATGGGGCCTCTTGTTGACAACCAGAGGGAGGAAGAAACCCACTGACACTAACAAAATGTGCAGGTCATCCAATCCTTTATTTTTTTATTCTGCATGGAGCACTGGGTGTCATACGCAAACAATGAATCATGGAACACTACATCAAAAACTAATGATGTAATGTATGGTGATTAACATAACATAATAAAAAAAAAGGCTCTCATTTATGCAAGGCCCCTATTTAAAAACCAAGTAAATGTATACATGGAATGCTAATCAAAAACAAAAAGGAACAAAATACAAAATACACAAAGCATCATGGACAAACCTCCACATCATCATGCTGATACACTCTCTGAAATGGACCTCTCTGTGTGAATACTTAAGTATGTTTTTTTATTGTGTCTTTCTCCATTTAGAATGTAAACTCCACAAGGGCAAGCATTTTTGTCTGTTTTGCTCACGGCTATATCCCTGGTGTTCAGAAAAATGCATGACACATGGTATGCCTTCAATAACTTTTTTTGACTAAGTGAATAAGTTAGAGGAAAGAAAAAAATTTGACTTTAGAGATCATTCAGTCCAAACTGTTATCTTATAGATGAGGACACTGAAACCCTGAGAGGTTGGATGGCTTTCCCCACCACAAAATCAGCATATGGCAGCATCGAGGGTGAGAATGGGCCACTCCTCAAACCCTTCTCCCTGTTGAGTAAGGTCATAAGTAACTCTTTGTTTGATCAAAATTATTCGGTCTTCTTAACTTCCTCTCCAAGCATACTTATAATCATTCCAATTTAATGGATCACCAAGCTTAAAGAAAAAGATACGAAATAAACAAGCTACTCATATTTGCCTCTTACTTCCAAAATAAACAGTATAACACTGTTACTAATGTTTATAGTAAATCTAGTCTGGAATGACATCACTTGAAACCTTTCTGCATGAAGATAATTCAAGGTTCTAAATATCTGCTTTGTACAGAAAGTACTGTTGCTAGGTTCAAAAGGGACAAATGGAATATTCTAAGAAAAGCAAGGTACAAAAAGTACTTGGTGTCACATCACTCAATAATTTAGGGCAAAGCAGATGCTAGAACCCAAGCGTCTGGCACTCTTTTGCTATATTTCCCAATATTATGAACCTTGAGCTAAGGAATGAATATCTATGGAAGATTCCAGGCATCAGTCAGTGGTTGCCTTCCCTATATTCCTAAAATTGCATCCTTTTTCTTTAAGAGTTCCCTTGTTAGTTTTTACATGCAAGCTGCAGAGTGAAAGAGTTCATCTACAGTGATAGCAACAGATTAAGCAGCCTCCACAAGTGAGACCAGCAAGGACTGACAAAGAAGAAAAGAAAAACACGGAGTCACACCTTGGCAAAGGTGAGAGGAAGTTGTTAGGCTATGTTGGCATCCTTTTACAAGGCTCAAGACTCAACTTTGAGTATCGTCTACAAAGATATTTCAAGAGGCTTTCTTCCTTTCACTCATCCAACAAATATTTAGAATGCCCATTATGGGACAAGCACTTTTCAAGGTGCTAGATGTACTCGGGTGAACGCATTGGTGCCACCTCTGATCTCTCCCCCCATCAGCTGCTCCACGCTCCATCTCTTCTCCCTTCAAACAACTTCTGGAGTTTCAGTGAAATTAGCCTCAGCCATCTGCCAAGAAGGAAAGGACTTGGATTGACCAGTATTCCTCTACTGTCAGAATAATGAATAGTGTGTTAACATGGCCTTCTCCTCCTAAACACACACACACACACACACTTGCATTATAAAAGCTAATATTTGTTAACCCAAATGGCCCTTTAATTGTGGGATTTCAGGTAGATAACAAAATGAAGTCAAACTAAAGATTTGGATAGTAGAGGAAGGAGGATAATTGGCAAGCAGGAGGGTATCTAGGGGTTGGCCCTTAAGATCAGCATTGCAAGTATGGCTTTCAGGGCTTCTCCTTGCTTCTTCCTTTCATCTTTACTGGAATCCACCATTTAAAAAAATAGATGCAAGGATTTTATATGAGGGATGAGGGTGCTTTGTAGGTAGAGAAGTTCTACCCAGTGCAAGATGAAGGGACAAAGGAGAAATGTTTGCATGTCCATCATTTTTAGAGTGGAGGTTTTTAGGTTAGAGAATATCCAAATAGAAATCTTAAGTTCAATTTTCCAGGAACTTCTTGGGGACTAAATAACAAGCAAAGAATTTAACACCCCTTATTATGGACTGAAGTTTTGTGTCCCTCCCAAATTCACATATTGACACCCTAACCCCCAATGTGATGATATTTAGAGATATCACCTTTAGGAGGTAATCTGGGTTATATGAGGTCATGAGGCCTTCATGACGGGATTAGTGGCCCCAGATGCTGGCCTCCACGCACACATAGAAAAGGTCATGTGAGCACACAACAAGATGGCAGCCAAGAGAAGATGTACCAGCGAAGAGAAGACTCAGAATGAAACCTACTTGGCCTGCACCTTAATATTGGACTTCCCAGGATCCAGAACTCTGAGAAATAAATTTCTATTATTTAAGCCAGTCTATGGTATTGTGTTATGCAGCCTGAGCTAAAACACCCCTACTCTATATTTCTAAATATACCCCTACTCTACCTTTCTAAATCGAAATAATAATTTGCTATAATTCCTGATTATATTAACTTCCGCCCGAGGTGCCTGGGTGGCTCAGTCAGTTGAGCCTCCGACTCCTGATTTCGGCTTAGGTCATGATCTTAGGGTGATCGAGCCCTGCATCTGGCTCCATGCTTAGCAGGGGGTCCGCTGGAGATTCTCTCTCCCTTTCCCTCTGTCCCTCCCCCCACTCATGCTCTCTCTCTCTAAAATAAATCCTTTAAAAAAAACTTTCCTCCCTTATTCTTTCCTTCTTCTCTCTCTCCTCACACACACACACACACACACAGAAGCTAAGAAAATAACTACATAAACAAAATTGCTAAAATAGAACAGGTTTTTAAAATATGCTATGCATACTCTATGCATCTTGAACTGAAAAGGAAATAGATTGGCCTGAATAAGAAATTTTTTTTTTTTTCTGGTTGCTTTCAGTTGTCTTTTGTGAGGAGTCCTTATAAAGCTCATGTGGATAATGATGAACAATGGGCACCAGCCTATCTTCACTCCCCACTCTGCTTTTTTCCCCTGATTCAGAATGTACTAAAGCTACTCAAGCCCTTCCCACTATTTTGGCTGGATCAGTGGGGTTTATTTTTCCTGCAGGGCTATAAGCGAGGTGCTGAGAGTCTCACAGTGAGGACCCCAGCAGGAGAGCTGAGCTGAGTTGTGTAGCCCGGGGAGTAAGTTCATAAATGGAGGAACTCATTTATCTTCCACAGAACCCTTCCCCGCCACCCCCCCCCCAACCAACTACAAACTACTTAACCCATCCAAACTGAGAGCTGACCAAAGCCACTCTCTTCCTGGGACTGGAGATACCTCCATAATCACAAAGCTTTGCAAGCTAGCATACTCTTGATTGAACTGCTAAAACCCTGACTATCTTTAGATTCAGATTTCTTACGTAAATCACTAGTCATTCTCTATACATGGTTAAAGAATTGGAACTGAAGACAAAAAATAAATGAGGAGTCACAGTACCATCAGGTTCATTTCTCCGGAGCTTCAGACTTCTCCAGTAGGGCAAGAGTATTGCAATATACCCTCCTTTCAACAGGCTCAGAATGGGGATGTTACATTTTATAATCAAAGAAAATGTTTTACTTGAACAGGAATCCAGGAGTTTAAGGGAATGCTAGGAATGCTAATGTGAATAACCTGCAAATTTAACATAGTTAGGAATTCCTATGCCTTTTTTGCCATTCTGAAATATGCTGAACCACGCGAAAGGGTTTGAATATCTTTTTTTCTTAAGTCACTATGTGTTTGGAGTCCTAAATCACTGGTGATTGGTTAGCCTCATTCATTCACATTTTTTTTTTGTCCTCTTCATTCATTTTTCACAAATATTTATTGCTGGCTAAGATGTATATTCAAGAATATTGATTGCAAAAAAAAACCCAGTATTGATTACAGAATGTTCACTAATATCAAAAACTAAAAAGAACCTAAATGTTCCTCCATGGGAAGTTATTTAAACAAACCATGGTCCATCCATAAAGTGGAATAGTATGCATCACTTAAAAGATGTGGGGTGGACTTAAAGTCTGGACATGGAGAAATATGACCTTGCTATATGGTTAAGGGCAGGGAGAAGCAGATTATAGAATAGCATTTCTACTGGGATGCTTTTAAATTAAATTGTAAGTATGTGTGGGCACATATGTGTATGTCTACAAGAGTCTAGAAAATATATATATCAACCTAACTTGTTAACAGTGGCTATCTCTGGGGTATTACTTTTCTACTATTTGAATTTTTTTATGGTAAGCTAATCCACTAACCTCTTCATCACACAGTTGAAGTTCATTGTCTTGGAGCCCATAGAAGAATTACACACATCAGGACCCCTTGTGGTTGGGTAGTACCATATGATTGGTTCTGTCTAATGAATTGTAAGCAAAAGGGCACATGTCACTTCCAGGCTGGAACATTCAATTGCTCCAGAGCTCTTTTCTTCTGTCATAAAACCCAGCAATATTTGACAGTGACTTCAGCATAGGTCCTAAATCAGAAGCTGTGGGCTCCATTCCACCCACAGCCAACCCACACGGCGCAGCATGAGAGAAAAACATAAACTCTTGTCATTTAGAAACCTCTAAGATTTGGGAATTGCTCGTGAAGAATGACCTAGCCTATCCTGACCAGGACAAGTAAGCATTTTTTTTTTAAGATTTTATTTATTTATTTGATAGAGACAGCCAGAGACGGAGCACAAGCAGGGGGAGTGGGAGAGGGAGAAGCAGGCCTCCTGCTGAGCAGGGAGCCCGACGCGGGGCTCAATCCCAGGTCCCTGGGATCATGACCTGAGCCAAAGGCAGATGCTTAATGACTGAGCCACCCAGGCACCCCACAAGTAAGCATTTTTAATTTTATCTTTAAAATAGAGATGTCGAGGGGCACCTGGGTGGCTCAGTCAGTTAAGCCACTGACTCTTGATTTTGGCTCAGGTTATGATCTCAGGGTCATGAGATCGAGCCCTGCATCCGGCTCTGCACTCAGCAGGGAGTCTGCTGGAGATTCTCTCTCTCCCTCTCTCCCTAAAATAAATAAATAAACCTTTAAAATAGAGATGTTATTCTTCTGAAAAGCAGTGTGTGTGAACCTGTCACTGTTCTGGGCCATGGAGATAAAATAGTAAAAAGAAAAAAAAATATCTCGCCCTTTAGGACCTCAAGTTGAATCGTATTTTTAACGTATCATGAGTTTTTCATAAATGCCCTTTATTACATTGAAGAAGTTCACTTCTCCTAGTCTGTTGAGTGTTTCTATCATAAAAGGATGTTAGATTTTTTTCAAATACTTTCTCTGCATCTGTTGACATGATTATGTGTTTTTTTGCCCTCTACCGATATGGTTTGTTAAATTGATTTTTAGATATTGAAAGGAGTGTTTCATCCTTTGAAAGAATTGGTAGATATTTACAGAAAGTCATTTGGAAATTCAGTTTCATTTCATCCCCCACCTCTTGCTCCAGCCTCTTGGATTCATCAGGACAGGCTAGATAATGCTGCTGTGACAAACGACTGCAAAATCACAGTGGCTTAATGCATACACACTTGTTTCTCACTGACATGAAGATCGCTGTCGGTGGGACAACTCTCCATCAGGGACTGCGTTTCCCAACCGTATGGTGACTCACAGATCCCAGTGTTCTGATCCCAACACACTGCTCTCACGCTCGCTTACCTGAGGGAGATCCACGTACTGTGAATCACACAGTTCTAGCCGCCTCAGCCCAAGAGTCATACATGTCTCTCATTCGCAGATTTCATTGTCCATAATTAATTATGTGCTCTTGTGTTACCACCAGGGGACTAGAAAATACAAATTGTATTGTGCCCAGAAGGGAAGAATACAAAACAGAATTTGTGAACACATAGAATTTTCTCTGCCATAGACTTTGTATATTCTTTTCCCTCTTGTTATGGGTTGAATTATGTGCCCCCCACTCCTTGCAAAAGATATGCTGCAATGCTAAGCCCCAGTACCTCAAGATGTTGAGTCTATTTGGAAATAGGATCATTGTAGATGTAATTAGTTAAGATGATGGCATACTGGAGTAGCAGGGGGAGTCTTAATTCAGTATGACTGGTGTCATATGAAGAGAGACACACATACGAAGAGAGACACAGAATATCCTGTGATTGCCGAGGGAGAGATTGGAATGACACAGCTAGCTATAAGCCAAGAAATGCCAAGGATTGACAGCCACCACCAGTAACCAGAAAGAGGCAAGGGGGAATTCTACCAAAGCCTCAGAGGCCACATGACCTTGCTGACACCTTTGAGTTCAGGCTTCTAGCCTCCAGAATTATGAAAGAAAACAATTCTGTGGTTTGAAGCCACCTAATGTGTGTTACCTGGTTACTATAGATCTAAGAAACAGTGTTAAAAAATTTTTACTGAATCTAAGATTACATCAGTGGTAAAACAGGAATTATTTCATGGATGTCTGAGAAAGAAAAAAATACTGTCAGTTAAACTACGACCTACTCTCCTTAATGATAACCCCGCATGATGCATAAATTGGTCACACCATCCTCTCAACATGATGCAACATCTTCCCTCTGTACCAAGAGGTTTGGCAATGTCTTGTGTCTTCAAGCGTACTGTTTGGCATGTGATAGGTCATCACTTTGCCCATCTCTCAGTAACAACATACAATACAGCCATAGCTACTTGTAGGTTTATTCCCTTATTGTGTACCATAAAGCACTCCCAGTTTTGTGCAAGAAAATACACGATTCCATTCATCCTTCCAAAATCGCTTCACTAATATCAAATTTATGCCCCACTGTTCTGTATCTTTGCCTTTCTACAGGAACTTTCTAGAGTAACTCCTTATTTCAACACCAAATTATACTGTAGATTCTGAAAAGAAAAATTTTAAACAGCAATTAAACTCAACACATTAGAGCAACAATGCACATAATTCAAACAAAATGGTGACAACGTGAATAACCATGCTCAAGTTCATGCCTGCACAGGCAATGACAACTATGTCACAACAGCTATTGTAGGACACTATCAGTGTAAGACATACCCCAAATTCAGAGTGTGAAGAAATGGGCCTCATAGAATCAATAAACTACAGTAATGAAACAACAATAGAATCAGAGCAAGCAGTCCTGACCAAGTCTAAGCCTTTGCTCTAGAATATTTTCTCAGTGTGGTCTGGAGACCTGAGATCTTTTCAGGAAGTCTGTGAATTCAAACCTATTTCCACAATAATATTAAGTTGTTTTTTGCTTGGTTATTCTTCTGTCATTAGAGTACGATGGAGTTTTCCAGAGGCTATGTGTCATGAAATACCACAACAAATTGAACACAAAATCAGATATGAGAAACTGTAGTCTATTAAGCTGAACATCTTGCCACTCTTTTTACTAATTTTTTTGTTTTGGAAATGTATTTTCATAAAAAAGAATATTATTTATGGAAATATGAAATGGGTTTATTATTTAGATGAATTAATAGTTAATAGTTAATTTTTTTCTCAGTTTTAGTTTCTCCTACAGTAAATATGGATGGATATAATGACAAAACAAAAGTCCTCAATGAGTTTTAAGAGTGTATAGGGATACTGAGATCAAAAGTTTGAAAATCGGGCGCCTGGGTGGCTCAGTCGTTAAGCGTCTGCCTTTGGCTCAGGTCATGATCCCAGAGTCCTGGGATCGAGTCCCACATCGGGCTCCCTGCTCGGCGGGAAGCCTGCTTCTCCCTCTCCCTCTCCCACTCCCCCTGCTTGTGTTCCTGCTCTCGCTATCTCTCTCTCTGTCAAATAAATAAATAAAATCTTAAAAAAAAAAAAAGTTTGAAAATCACTGCTCTAGTAAAACAATGCTTCAAAACTGCCTTTGACTTTAAAGATGCATGTCTTGGTCCACTGAACAAATCTCACAGTTGAGATTAGACCAACACTAAGATTGGATCAAACACTGAGACGATTATAATGTCCTACTCTGTCATATGTAATTCAAAAGCAAAAATACTAAATAAGAAGATATAATTTGATATTTCAATAAGATACGTTTATAAAATAGCTTCTTCTTTGATTGTGTGTCTGTCTGTCTGTGTGTCCTTCCCTTCCCGTCTTTCCTGTCTTTTGACGCCTAAAGCATGTGCTTAGACAGCCTGCAGCTTCGGCCATGTGCTGACTTGGCTTTCCACAGTCTGCATCCAAAGCGAAGGTTCCCGAACTCCTTCACCTGGTCTTTTTCACAAGCAACCTGCACAACTCTTTCATGAGTCCCTCCCCTTTCTTGACTTCCTTCGAATGGGACGCCTTCTTTTCCTATGGTTCAGGCAAGGAACCAGGAGAGCTATCATAGCCATCTATTTGGTCTCACAGAATGATATGGGCACATTTTTTGGGGGGGTGTTTTGCACCGAAACTCTGTAAGCTTGAGAATTCCACTTCAATTAGCAAAATTGCAATTGGTGTGTTAAGTTTGGTACAAAGTATGGGTGGGTTTAGTTTGTCTTAGGAGCTACCCACTGCCCCAGCCCTCTTCCTCTTCCTGAAGTGTTATCCCATCCAGGCAATATGGATGGCCATTAACCTTTACTGTAGTATTTATTTTTTTAAGTTTTTATTTAAATTCCAGTTAGTTAGCATACAGTGTTATATTAGTTTCAGGTGTACAATATAGTGATTCAACACTTCCATACATCACCCTGTGCTCATCATGACAAGTGCACTCCTTCATCCCCATTGCCTATTTCATCCATTCCCCCCCCCTTCCCTGCCCACCTCCCCTCTGGTAACCATCTGTTTGTTCTCTGTAGTTAAGAGTCTGTTTCTCGGTTTGCCTATCTCTCTCTCTTTTTCCCCCTTCGCTTGTTTGTTTTGTTTCTTAAATTCCACATTTGAGTGAAATCATATGGCATTTGTCCTTCTCTGACTGACTTACTTTGCTTAGCATTATACTCTCTAGCTCCATCCATGTCATTGCAAATGGCAAGATTTCATTTTTTATGGGTGAGTAATATATCATTTTATATATATATATATGTGCCACACCTTTATCTATTACTAAGTGATAGCAGCTTTGGGTAGGACCCTATGGATGATTTACACTTAGAAAGGTGACTCTTAAAGATCAAAAAGTCAGGGCATCTGGGTGGCTCAGTCAATTAAGCATCGGACTCTTGATTTTGGCTCAGGTCATGATCTCAGGGTCATGAAATGGAGCCCTGCATCAAGCCCTGCATTGGGCTCGACACTGGGCGTGGAGCCTGCTTAAGATTCCGTCTCTCCCTCTCTCCTTCTCCCCCTAACCCTTCCTCCCTTAAAAAAAAAAAAAGTTCAAAAAGTCATTAAGAACCATATAAATTAAGCTATCAGATGAAATGGCAGGCAGTGGAATAATTATCTTTTATCCATCTTAGCGCATCTTCAAATGTTGAAATTAATGGTTAACATTTATTAAGTGTTTACTACATGTCAAGCACTGTTCTGAACACTTTGCATGTGGTAACTTATTTAATCTTCATGAGTAACCTGGCAGATAGGTACTATTATTACTCCCATTTTCAGGCACAGAGAGATCATATTACTTCCCCTGGATCACACAGTGTAACTAGGAGTCTGGATCCAATTTTAGGCAGTGTGACCTCAGAGTTATGTACATAATCACTAGACTATACTGCCCCTTGAATCACATCCTTGCCAGCCTGGAGTGCTGATATATCTTTTGTTTCTTAAGGGAAAACTATTTACCCCAGTGAGTTTTTAATTTGCCTCAGTTTCAGATCCAAAATTATATGTGTGTATTAACCCATGATGGAAATCTGCTTTCTTTTTCTTAATTCACTGTCTTTTTCTCATGAAATTTTTCCGGACTCAGCACTCCTCCACCCTTGAACCCAAACTCTGTGGGTTACCCACCCAAAGACATGTTCCCATTTGTTCCCCATCTGGCTGGAATTCCTTTTGAAGATGGAGGTTTGGGCTTCAAAGAGATCCTGGAACATGTACCTTAGTGAATCTACCCATCTCTTCCTGCCAGCCATATTTTAATCCTTTCATCCTTCGCAGATCCCCTGGCTACCCCCTACCTCAACAACACCTATCCTGAAGAAAGAACTTAGCCCGAAGCTAGCCAACCCCATAAAGGAAATGGGTAGGCTTCTGAGTGCCATCATGATCGTAAAGGACAGTTCATGTTGGTTTTCTTCACAGCCCTTCCAAACAGGCAGAGTGAACTCTGACCTATCACCACTCTGCTGATGGACTGAGGAAGAAGGGTCTTGTCACAAACAGAATTAGCACTAAGTAATTTTCCCTTTCTTTTTGTAAACAATTGCCCTTCAATATACAACAACTCTCGAGGTGTTCAGGTTACATGCTTATTTTAAGATCTTTTGTTTACTTTCTGATCTTCATAGGTCATTGACATCCCATTTAGCCCCAGTGACCCTGTTTATACAATTTTCATATAAATTAAAAAGTGTTCTTGGAGATAACATTAACATTCTTGATCTCAATCTACCACATAAGCAAACAATAGCCTTTGCTCGGTCCTGTATAAAATTGTTCAAAAGTTTCAGTGCAGACTCCAGTTTCAGACAGAGAAAATCTTATCAAACAGATGTGCTTTTTTGCTTTTTATTTTAAGCAGGATGAGATCCCAGCCTATGTAAAGTCCAGTGAAATATCATAGTGGACCTCTGGTAGAATGGAGTCATAATTCTAATAAAATGCTAGATAGAGTATTTCAGGCTTTAATTACTGAGAAGAGGCAAATCACTTATAGAAATAGTAGGGATCTAGTTCTACATCTTAACTTGAATTTAAAATGTATTTCCTTCTCATTTAAAACCAGCTTTTGATTCTCTACGGGGGAGGAGGGAAATAATGCATTTTGAATTTGCCTTTTTACCTCATTTTTTAATGAGGGCAGCTCCCCGTTTTCATACTGAAAAAACATCTTGATAACTACTCTTTTATAAATGCATATTAATCTTATGAATAATTTCAAGTATTTAGCAAACTATATTTCTGACAGCCTACTCTGCTGCTACTAGTTCATACTTCAGGAGTAGAAACACTTGAACTAAATCCTCAGCCTAACTATTTTTTATGAAAAACTTACATTCCTGGGCAAAGAAACTAATCTTGGAATATAGATAAATTAAAAGGCCAGTGTTAGCTGTTTTTTAGGAGTTTATCCTCAGGAAATAATTGGACAAAATTACGGAAAGAGATGTACAAGGGTGTTAATTTCCACATGACTTACAAATGCAAAAAAATAGAAAACAACTAAATGTCCATCAATAAGGAGCTGTTTAAAAACATTAGAGTAGGGGCGCCTAGGTGGCTCATTCGGTTAAGTGTCTGCCTTTGGCTCAGGTCCTGATTGTTTGCTCGCTCTCTCTCAAATAAATAAAACCTTTTAAAAAAATTTTTTTAAATAAGAACATTAGGGTAAAACCAGTGGTATACTTTACAGCACTTTACTTTACATACACTTCAACACATTAAAGGCTTTGAGGAGTCCCGCAGCAAAAGGAACCCTGTTTAAGGGTACCTGGGTGGCTCAGTCGGTTAAGCAGCTGCCTTTGGCTCAGGTCATGATCCCAGGGTCCTGGGATCGAGCCCCACATCAGGCTCCTTGCTCAGCGGGGAGCCTGTTTCTCCCTTGACCTGCCTGCCGCCCCCCTGCTTGTGCTCTCCCTCTCACTATCTCTCTCTTTGTGTCAAATAAATAAAATCTTTAAAAAAAGAAAGAAACCCTATTTAAATGCCTTTAATCCAAAATTTTCCAAGCTTCATTTAGCATAAATACCTTCTTTCTTTTTTCTTTACTTATTTGAGAGAGAGAGCAGAGTGAGTGAGAACACAAGTGGGGGGTAGGGGCAGAAGGAGAGAGAGAGAGAAGCAGATACTCTCCACTGAGCAGAGAGTCTGACTCAGAGGCTCGATCCCAGAACCCTGGGATCATGAACTGAACCGAAGGCAGACGCTTAACTGACTGAGCCACCCAGGTTCCCCTAAATACCTTCTTTCCAGCAGCCTTCAGAACAAATGTCAGCAACTTTTGGCAGTAGTATTAAAGATGATTTTTACCTTTGTTTTTGTATATTTTCTAAATTATTTTGCAATAAATATGTATTGCTTATAATAAAAAAATAGAGCTATTTAAAATTATTTTTTAATTATGTTGGGGGAAATGACAAAGAGATATAGTAAGAGAAAGATATACTGCTATATAACATGGTATTTTATGAAACATCATATTTAATGTGATGGGTCCTCCTTTTGATAAAACAAGAATTTAATAGAAATAAATAAAAAGAAGGGAAAAAAGAGAAGGGGAGGAAGGAAGGAGGGAAAGGAGATAATTGGAGGACACAAACATTCAAGTTTTACCATGAGTATTTCTGTATGATCAATGAAAGGTAATTTTTTGTACAGTGGCTATACCACTTTACATTCCCACCAAAGTGCTTGAACATTCCGTTTATTCTTAACCACTCTCTCACCAGTACTTGTTATTTCTTATCTTTTTGATACTAGCCATTCTGACTGATGTGAAGTGACATCTCATTGTGGTTTTTAAAAATTTATTACTGAAGTATAATCGATATACCATGTTATATTAGTTTCAGGTGCACAACATTGATCTGACCATTGTATATATTACTCAGTGCTCACCAAAATGAGTAGTCACCAGCTGTCACTATGTAATGTTATTATAAATATTGACTATAATCCTTATGCTGTACTCTTCCTCTCTGTGACTTATTTAAATCTGGAGGTTTGTACCTCTTAATCCCCTTCACCTCTCTCACCTCCTCCCACCTCCCCTTTGGGAACCACCAGTTTGTTCTCTATATTTAAGACTCTGTGTTTGGGGAGCAGGGGGTTGTCTGTTCATTTGTTTTGTTTTTTAGATTCCACATATAAGTGAAATCATACAGTATTTGTCTTTCTCTGTCTGGCTTATTTTACTAACATAATACACTCTAGATCCATCCATGTTGTCACAAATCGTCAGATTTCATCCTTTTTTATGGCTGAGTAATATTCCATTACACATAAACACACACTACCTCTTCTTTTATTCATTCATCTACTGATGGACACTTGGGTTGCTTCCATATCTATTGTAAATATTGCTGCAATAAACATAGGGGTGCATCTATCTTTTCAGATTAGTGTTTTCATTTTCTTTGTGTAAATGACCAATAGCAGGAATTGTGGATCATATGGCATTTCTATTCTTGATTTTTTGAGGAACTTCCATGCTGTTTCCCATGTTGCACCAATTTACATTTCTACCAACAGTGCATAAGGGTTCCTTTTTCTCCACATCCTCACTGACACTTGTTATTTCTTGTCTTTTGAATACTAGCCATTCTGACAGGTGTGAGGTGATCTCTCATTGTGGTTTTGATTTGCATTTCCCTGATGATGAGTGATGTTGAACATCCTTGCATGTGTCTGTTGGCCAATGATGGGTAATTTTTATCGCTTTGCTTCTTTCTTTTAAAAGTGTTCTTCATTAAGTGGGCGCCTGGGTGGCTCAGTTGGTTAAGCGACTGCCTTCGGCTCAGGTCATGATCCTGGAGTCCCAGGATCGAGTCCCGCATCGGGCTCCCTGCTCGGCAGGGAGTCTGCTTCTCCCTCTGACCCTCCTCCCTCTCATGCTCTCTGTCTCTCATTCTCTCTGTCTCAAATAAATAAATAAAATCTTTAAAAAAAAAAAGTGTTCTTCATTAAGTATGTATTTATTTTGCAATTAGAAAATTAACAATAATTTTTTGTATTTATGCAGGATGAAGGTGGCACATATGGATTTTAACAGAGAGAAAAAGAAACATACCAAAGGAAGACATGTTCTTTTTGTTGTTGTTGTTTGTTTTTTTAAAGGTTTTATTTATTTGACAGAGAGACACAGCGAGAGAGAGCCTGATGCGGGTCTCGATCCCAGGACCCTGGCCGAAGGCAGATGCTTAACGACCGAGCCACCCAGGCGCCCCAGGAAGACATGTTCTATAGTCTCAATTCAAATGTATTCGTTGTTGCTTCTATTTCTGAGGTTATATCCTCCTCAAGTTAAATCTATTTGAAATAAAAATAATCCCATGTATTGTTCCTTTGAACATTTCCCCTCTCTCTCCTGATTATGCCTTTATCCCCAGCACCCCGCCCCCACCGTGGGCCCCAGACTACTCTCCTACAACACTTGACTCCATGATGAGAAAAATAAAGAACTATTTTTCCTGACCCCCCTCACTGGTCACCCCCAGAATACCATCCACAAAGGACAACATAGGTTTCAGTTACTCAAGAGGAAAACTCTCATTGATGAAAGTTCATCATGTCAGGCAGGTGAGGGGAATTAGCAGCAAAGCATCCATAGATTTCTTGAAGGAGATACAAATTACAAATGTGCTGATAGTTTCTTATATTTGTCTAAATTATCTTTCTAAGGGAGAATCACGGGGCTATTTTTATAAGGTATGAATACAGAGTAATGAGACTTCTAAAACACATCTTAGCTTCCATGACCAAATGAAAATTGTCCTTCAAAAATTTAGGTAAGGAGGCAAAGCGTAGTCCAGTGATGCTTCCACCACTTAAGACATCTGAAAATCCCTTAAAGCTACATTTTAAGACAGAACAAAAACTCAGTCCTGTTTCTTTAATATTACATTGTAATTTTGAACAAAAATATTATCCCCAACTTGAACATCTACCTTATTTATTTTATATATATCATCTCCAGTTGCTTTGGGAGTATCTCCAAAAATAAGCCAAACACCAAAGAATAACAAAGTACTTGTTGAAAGTATAAAAACAAACAAAAGACAAGAACAACAACCACAAAAGCCCTATCACAGACTGGGAAGTTTTTCAAAGTATGAAACTTCATTTAAGTCCTGATAACATTCAAATTTTGATGGAACAAATATTCATGGATACTTGGGAGTCCATAAGAGACTGATTTGAATATATGTATATTCAAATATAAAGAGAGAGACAGAGAGAGAGTTGTAGATAGTTATATGTATAGTTATATAATTATATTTAGCTTTGAAATGTGATTACATCCAATCAGAGACTGATGCACAGATTACAGTCTGTACTATAAGAGAACCCATGAAAACAGAAGCAAGTTTCTGTCAATCATCCTGATTTAGTAAAGCATGAAGTTATGATACTAAGGAAAAATCTTGCATTTGCTGCCTTTATGATATAGAAACTCTGTGCATTAAAGTAGACCATCCAAATGTGTTATACAGAGTTCTGGAGTATCCAATTTTTGTGATTACATAGAGACAAACTCTAACAAATGTATGGTATCCATATGTTTCCCTTCCTCTAAGCCTGGACCCCCACTGGAATTAAAAGCTATGTCCAGCTTTCTGGTAGAAGATAGATTTGTTTAAGAAGAAAATTATAGGCCACTTAAAGAAATTTTGAGACACTAACTTTTTGCTCAAGATTGATATAACCAATCCTAACACACAATTTCTTATTTACATTATGATTCTTCTCTTCCAAAAATGTTCAAAGGGCTTTCCAGTTTAATCTTAAGACACTGAAGTCAAAGTCTTCAAGTACCAATGATAGGAACACTTGTTTAATATTTTCCAGAATAGCAACTGATTCCCACCTTTCAAGTAAAACTCAGTTGTGAAGGAATGAATATGTTGACCATCCAGCAGTTGGAAAACTATAACCCACCAGCCAAATCATACAGACCAACTGCTTTTGTAAATAACTGATTGGCACCCAGCCATGCCCATTTGTTTATGCACCGTTTATGGCCACACAAAGGCAGAGTTGAATAGTTGCACTAGAGATCTATGACCAGCAAAATCTAAAACGTTTACCATCTGGCTCTTCACAAAAAGTTTGCTAATATCTTGACTAGAGCATTAATTTTGTTTTATAATAAAATAACTTCTAATAATTATTTGTCAATAACAGTGAATTCACAAACATTTTCCCATTCCATAGGCTAGAACACTAAGTTAGAGCCAATGGTGCAAGATAAACACTAATGACCTCATGTTTCTCAACACAAAGACTTGTGGGGCTGGTGATTTATCATCTCAGCCTAGCACCACACCTGTTTGGTCTAGATCCACACATCTGTATCAGGGACACAGTATGCAATTCACATTTTCTGCCATTTTTAAGAACAAAGCTTCAGTATAAAGACTTAGTCACATATAGTATTTATAATGATATATCAAAATCATCAAGTGAATTACAAATAAGACATGATGAACTGGTGTTTAGAATGGGAAGGACATTTCTCACCAGGTGCTAATAATTTGAAGGTATATTTGACTGCAGGCTTACATAAGTTGATACAGCGCTCCCTTAATCAAAGGACAGTTAAAAAGAATATGAAATGAGCTGACACATTTTGACATGATTGCCAACGCAGATCAGATACATGTGCAGTGCACATTGGGAATGCATGGGGAAGAGTTTTCATTCCTTTAAGTTACGGATTTTAAATCAGTTCCTGAGACGAACATTTCAAACATTTAAGTTTAAAGTTCTAAAACACTCACCCAAACCTGGGAAATGGAACATGTGCATGAAACTCTTTCCCATTCCTGCACATCCCCATTTTACTTTGGGGATTACAAAGTAGATTCTCAAAGAACCAGAAGAAAATACAACTTTTTGGGTAGAATGGGGAAGAATATCTAACCAGAAAAGTGAAGGAAGAAACGATAAAGGAAAATAGACAGACACATAAAACTTTAAAATACTGTGTATCAGAAAGTGTCCTACAAATTACAAGGCAAAAGAAAGACATATAATATGAAAGGTTATGTTCTCGATATATTGCAAGTCTTTAACATTTATGAAAACAGAGAAACAATATTTATTAAAATAGCCACTCCACAAAGTTTAACTGAACTCCTACCCTAATACTGTTTGAGTTTCAGTGGGTGACCTCACTGTTCCAGGACTGACATGGGTCCTGGGACATGAGACTTTCAGGGCTAAAACTGGGACAGCTCCAGGCAACCCAGAAGTCAGACAAACCTGGACTCAAGTTCCCGTCCCACCACCATATGACCTTCGACATGTTACTCCACCTTCGTTGAGTCTCCATTTCTTCATTTTTAAATGGGTGTTAATACAGGTACTTAATTCTTAGGATTGCAGTGAAGATTAAGCAAGATGAAGTGTACAGAGCTCACACACCTGCCATATAGCACTGCTCAATAAATGGCACCTGTTGTAATTGTCACCATCATTAACAACCCTGCTTGTCAGCTGTGAAGGCTTACCAGCTTCTTCTCGGTATCTGTCTGCGGGAAGGCTTAGACAAATACTGCCGAGTTCCTCAGTAGAGGTCATCATCTGACCTAGTTCTGGCCACTGAGAAAAAAAGAGGACGTTTTTAGTTGAGACGTTCAGGAAGGCTTCTTAAAATATCGTGAATGCGTGGGGCAAGAGGATGGGGCTTGTGGGGAGGACATATTGGTAGATACATTTTGTCCTTCCTCCTTCCACTTCTTCCTGCCTGGAACACAGCACTGCCACCACCCCCTCCCGGGAAGCAAAGCAGCTATCCTGGGACGCCTAGGGTGCCAAGACTGCGCTAAGGATGGGCTGGTGGGAAGACACAGAGAGTCCCATCTCTCCCCTAGCATCACGGAGCCACTGTACCCAACTCGGATTTCTGACATTTGGTCTTTCATTCCATGAGAAAAAATAAAACCTGCAATCTGCTTAAGTTGCTGTTTCCAGGTTTCTGCTATTCATAGCCAAACAGAATTTTCAACCAATATCAGGCACGCGCCAATAGAAACACAGGCGAAGGAGGCAAACGGGCAATTTAACAAACAAACAAAAGCAAATGTCATGTGAGTCTGTGACAAAACTTATTACATCATCATTATTATATAAATATAAGCCTGACACCATGTTTAACTGTCATGTTGACAATAAAGTACAGAGAATAATATTTAAAACACCGTATTTAACAATTAACAAAATGTAACAATTATTTTTATTACACTATGTATTCTTCTGACTTCTTTGTAAAGAAATAAAATACAAAACATGAACTGGAAGCTCCCTTTTCCCTTCTTCTTAATCCATTGACTTCCCTTCCCCTCCCCACATTTAGTCAATATCCTGAAGATGCTGTGTATTCTCCTAATCTAGATATTTACACTTTTAGTACATAAGTATATATATGCAAAAAAATACACTGTATAACAAGTTACCTATTAATGTATTTTTAAAATTCACATGTTATAATTCCATCCATATCTTTTTATGAACTGCTTTTTCAACTCTGTAGTTTATTTTGAGGTTTACCCAGATGTATACATATGTCTAGTTTATTCATTTTAATAATTCTACTGTCTTCCATTGCACAAATATACTATAATTTATTTACCAATTCTTTGTTAAACATACATATTTTTCTAACTTTTGCTATTAACATGCTTGCATACACATGGGAAAGTTGCTCAATATTGTTTTAATTTGTATATCATTGATCAGTATGTGTTTATTGGTTATTTGGTTTTCCTCTTCTGTGAATTTCTTGTTCTTGACTTATGCGTATTACCTGGTGGACATTTTGTTTCTCAGCTAGTTATCTACACTCTTATATGGCATTACTTTAAATTTTAACATAAAATTAATCAATCTTTTCCTTAATTTTTCTTCTTTTTTAATCGAGATACATTTCACATAACATAAAATTCATCCTTTTAAAGTATAGAATTCCATGGTTTTTAGTATATTCAAAGTTATGCAACCATCACCACTATTTCATTCCAGAACATTTTCTTCACCTCAAAAGAAATCCTATACCCATCAGCAACCACTCCCCACTAGCCCACCCTCCAGCCCTTGGCAACCACTAATCTACTCCTGTCTCTTTGGATTTACCTACTCTGGATGTTTCATATATAAGTGGAACCATAAAATATGTGCCCTTTTGTGACTGGGCTTCTTTTCCTAAGATTATTGGTTTCAAGGTTCATGCATGTTGTAGCATGTGCCAGTCCTTCACTTATTTTTATGGCTAAGTAATATTCAATTGCATAGATATACCACATTTTGTTTTTTCTGTTCATCCATTGATGGAAATTCAGTTTGTTTCCACTTATGGATAATGCAACTATGAACATTCAAGTAAAAGTTTTCAGTGGACATATGTTTTCAATTATCAGGGTTCGATTACACTTTTAGTACCTAAGTATATACATGCAAAAAATACCCTGTATAACAAGTTACCTATTAATATATTTTTAAAAATTCACATGTTATAATTCCATCCATATCTTTTTATGAACTGCTTCTTCAACTCTGTAGTATAATTTTGAGGTTTACCCAGATGTATTCATAGATAACTATGCTTAGGCATGTGTGTAGGTATGGAATTGTTGAGTCTTCCACAGTCTGTTTTCAGGAGCTGCCAAAGTGTTTTCCAAAGTGTCTGTACCATTTTGTATTCCCACCAGCCAGGTGTGAGGATTCCAATTTTTCCTCATACTCCCCAACACTCCAAATGTCCATCTTTTTATTGTAGCCATGCTAGTGGGTGTGAAATGGTATGGTATTTTATTGTGGCTCTGATTTGCATTTCCCTGATGGCCAATAACGTTGAGCATCTTCTCATGTGCATATTGGCCATTCGTGTATCTCTTTTGGGTAAACGTCTATTCAAATCCTTTGCCCATTTTAAAAATTGGGTTATCTGTCTTGTTATTGTTCAGTTGTAAGAATTCATTATACATCCTGGATACTAGCACTTTATTAGATACATGTTTGCAAATATTCTCTCCCATTCTGTAAATTTTCTTTTTGCTTTCTTGTTAGTGCCCTTTGATAAAGGCACAGATGTTTTTAATTTTGACGAAGTCCAGTTTATCTGTTTCTTTTGTTATTTGTGCTTTTGATGTCATATCTAAGAAATCATTGCCAACTCCAATGTTAAACTCCAAGTTTAAAATAAAATTTGTACTTAATTTTTCTTCTAAGAGTTTTACAGTTTTAGCTCTTCTATTTAGACCCATGATTCATTTTTTAGTTAATTTTTGTGCATGGTGTGAGGTACAGGTCCAACTTCATTCTTTTGCATGAGGGTATCTAGCTGCCCTATCCTTAATGATTTTATTTTGTGACTACTTTAAGAAATTTTTCTAGGGGCGCCTGGGTGGCTCAGTCATTAAGCGTCTGCCTTCAGCTCAGGTCATGATCCCAGGGCCCTGGGATTGAGCCCCGCATCAGGCTCCCTGCTCTGTGGGAAGCCTGCTTCTCCCTCTCCCACTCTCCCTGCTTGTGTTCCCTCTCTCGCTGTGTCTCTCTCTGCCAGATAAATAAATAAAATTTTAAAAAAAGAAAAAGAAATTTTTCTAGACCCTGACAAAATATTTACCTATAATTTTCCCTGAAAGTTTGAATCTTTTATTTATATTTTTAGGTCCTTAATCCAGATAAATTTGATTTTGTGGTTAGTATAAAGCCGAGATTCAATCTTCTTTCTTCTATATGGTTATCATTTGACACAATGGCATTTGCTAAGTACTCTATCCTTTCCCCTTATCGTAATACTTCCTCTGTCGAATGGCAAATTTCCATCCATGCTTGGGTATGTTTCTGGGTTCTCTATTCTGTTCTACTGTTCTATTTGTTGAACATTTAAATTAACATGGCTTTCTAATAAGTCATTGGATTTTTCCAAATTTCAATATTTTGGTTTTCACTTCTACAACTTCTATTTGGCTTTTTTTTTTTTTTTACAAATATGGCTCTTTTTCTTCCATGATTTTCTACCATGTCTTTGTGACTCCTGATTTCTTCTTTTATCTATAGTCAATTAACATATTGAATATATTGACTCATTTACATTATTCTATAATTTCCAATTTCAAGGCTGCTGATCTCCTATTTGTTATAGCTGTTGATTCTTCCCCAGGGAGACTCCTATCTTCATCTGTGAGGTCATCCATTATAGGCGTTCCTTTACTGAGGAGCGCAGGAAGGAAGTATATTAACAGAGCAATTTTCATTTGTTCCTGCTAGGATCCTATGAGTATTGCCTATTTTGTGACTCAGTTTAGGAAAATGTATTGACTTGAAGTCCCCAAACCATGAGAACAGGAAACTTTCAGACCCCTCTCCTGGTCATGGTGTTTTGATTTCCATCTGACGACTCTTCCATATTTTTTCACATGGAGCCCCAGCATATGACAAGATCATATTCACTTCCCTGGACTGGTGGACGTTTTCTAATCCCCTTTTGATGGACAAGGCACCTTTTAAGACGTCCAGCTTTATCCAAGATTGCATTAATACTGCTCTGGGGTTGGGGGGAGCCTGGGTGGCTCAGTCAGTTAAGCGTCTTTGGCTCAGGTCATGATCTCAGGGTCCTGGGATCAAGCCCCGAGTAGGGCTCCTCACTCAGAGGGGAGTCTGCTTCTCCCTCTGCCCCTCCCCCTGCTCGTACTCTCTCTCTCTCAAATAAATGAATAAGATCTTTTAAAAAAAATACTAATTTTGGGGGGGAATACATATTAACAAAGGCTGTTTAGGTACCTTTAAAACACTGCAACATAATGAATGTTTGTGGATATCAAGGCTAAACAGACTACTACATTAAAACAATACATTTATTTATGATAAAGCCTTATAATGTCATTGTACTTTCAAACTTGAATAGAAGGGAAAGAGCCAAAATGTAGACCTTCATCACAAAATGGTTGAAGAACAATATCATCTCCTTTTACCTAGAGCAAAAGTAACCATCATTCCGCCTCCTGTCTCTAAAAAGTATTTCACACCAATTGAAGTTCACTGTTCTAAGTGATAGCTCCTCATGAACGAATACATAAAGCATAGGCATCAAATTGTTTAAAACTGGACAACAGTTTGCTGATTTGGAGTGGGGGGAATATTGTGCTTTGCACTTTATGACATTGACATCTACTTACACATGTCAGCAAAATTTAAGGAAAATTCAATCAATTCCTTTTCTTCAATCCTATATCTCTAAAGAGTAATGCTCTACAGTTGGGTTTTTTTAAGCAATTCCATTCATCGCTCTTCACCATTCATAAGTTTTATAATATCTATATCTATACCTTTTGGATTATAATATTTTATTATAATATATATAAATATATATAATATATTTATTTTGAGGAGTATTTAAACTAGTATCATGAGTATTGAATAAATAACAAAAAACTATTTAATGCTGCAGATGTCATAATGTCCCCATGGCATTTCCAAAAAGCATAAATGTTCCTGAAGTTTTATGCAAGTCAGATAAATTTTATTGCTAATGTTATAGAATATTACTTGGCATGGAAATGCCATAATGAACTTTTATTAATAAATTACAAACCCCTAATTTATCAGAAAGTTCTGACTGCTGTTTATGAGGTCTCATAAGACAAGCACATTAGCCTCTGGTAACAACCAACTCTTTGAGGGAAATTCAAAATGGCAGAATTGAGAACCAAAGTATGGTGGACTGTAAGACACATGAAGCCTCTTAGAGAATATTTTAATAAATTCAATAATACTAGTTAGGGAAAAACAATTCTTTTCTATTTTACTCTATTGTGAGTTCCATTTTTTAGAAAAGTTAATTAACAAAGACCAGTTATTTGCCTTCCTGGATTTAAAAAACAGTCCATTTAAGTATATGTGAAAATGTGTTTAATGTAGTGCAAAATTTATCACGTCTTCACAGAAATACATTTATTAGTAGCAAGATAATAGGCAATGAGTAACATCTTCTCCAAGCTATTAAATTCTTTTAGTGTTCTATGGTACAAGGAAATGTGGATCTAATGTGAAGTTATACTTTTAAGGATTCTTATCTTGATCTCTCCAGTGAGTAATTATTATAGAACATTTGTAACTCTTAGTAGAGAAATCTCCCATTTTATATTCCTGCAAGTTCGAACCAAAAGAAAGTGAGAGTTTCTGACACTAAAAGTTTTAATTTTCCTAGCACAACCAAACTACTAGAAGTTTGACTGTTATCCAATATACTGAATGTCCTTTATGTTTCCTGTTCATTTTGGATGGGAGCAGGGGAAATGACACTGAGTCATCCCGTAAGTCGCCCCCTTAAGAACAGAGGATTTAAGACTAACAATTGCACAGGGGCAACTTGCTTGACCCAGTGCTCATATTATAATAGGTGAAGAATGACTTTTACTCCAATTCCAAAAATACAGGAGATGACCCAGAGTCCAAAGAAAGAGGCGGGAGGTCTGAAACATGGGGAATCTTATTAAACCAATCAGTCAAGAAATATTTATAAATGTGTTTAGTGTTACATTACACAAGGAAAGATCAAACATTGAGGATAAGAGGAAAATAAATACTTGAAGAGGAAGAACATTCTTGCCACATAAAGATAAAATTCGTCTCAAAAAAGGGAACCAAAAAGCAAAGAGGATACAAGTAAAACTAGAAGTACAAAATAGAGAAACCATTGAAAAAGAGAATTAGATGTAAAGAACTGGTCAAAACGCAGACTTGAATAATTTTTATAAAAAGCGATGGCTAGGGGCGCCTGGGTGGTTCAGTCGTTAAGCGTCTGCCTTCGGCTCAGGTCATGATCCCGGGGTCCTGGGATCGAGCCCCACATCAGGCTCCTTGCTCTGCAGGAAGCCTGCTTCTCCCTCTCCCACTCCCCCTGCTTGTGTTCCCTCTCTCGCTGTGTCTCTCTCTGTCAAATAAATGAATAAATAAATAATCTTAAAAAAAAAAAAAAGTGATGGCTAAGGAGGGCAGCACCTGGCCCAGAAGAGGAGGGGAGAATTGGAAGAACAAGACTTCATCTGAGATAATATAATGTGTGAACTAGGGGAGACCTCGGGGTCTATTCCTCCCCTTCAGGAAGAAAGACAATTGCCCTTCCTTAAGGTCACACAGAGAAACAGACCTCAGACTACAACCTGAGTCTTGGACTCCCATGCTGCCACTTTCAATCCAACTCTAGTTCAAGGTCTCAAAGCAAAAGAGAGAAATCATTAAAGCCTTGGCCATAAAGGGGAGAAAGGGGTTTGGGAACACAAAGCGGGGACATGAGTGGAGGACACAGTAGCAAAACGTCATTAGTGCGGCCAGAATTCGAGGAGGTCCAGCCAAGCAGAAGAGGCTGCGCATTTTATTTCCACATGCCAAATAATTATGTGAGTTTTAAAATGCCCATTTACCTGAGACACTTGACTTGAGCGCATGGATATATGGACCCTTTGCTTTTTTTCATAACACCTACTTTTTTTTCTGCTCATAGGCACTGAAATACAATTTGAGAAACACTATAGCACACCCGACCTTTTTCAAATCTCCCAGACAAACTCCAAACTCACCAGCTTTCCCCATCTCAGGAGTGTGAAATCTTATTTTCCAGTTCTCTGCTCAAATTTAACAAGCCGAGTCCTGCTTAACCTTCTTCTGTGAAACCTGAAAGCCTCAGACAATTGTACGCCCACCCCTTACTCCTCGGAGCTCTCCATCTCTCCCCATCAGGAGTCCACAGAACCACAATTTCAAATCTCTGATAATCGCCCTCCACTACCCAGAGTGTAACGTAAGGCTTTCACTTCTATCTTTTAACACCGCTCCCCCACCCCCGAAAAGCATCTTTCTAACCATCTTCTTACCCTCTGACTTGAAGACAGAAGCATTTAGATTGCATTTAATTATCTCCAAACTATCAAAGACTGATTAAATGAATCTATGCCTACATGGGGGTTTTGCTGATAATATTGTTGTTGTTACTGCTTTCTGGTGAAGACATACTTAGTGAAAACACAACGACTCTCAATTAGGCAGCTGGGTGACTTATAAATATATATTTATGTTTGAAGCCTAAGTGGCCATTGGCTTCCCTACTGTTTTACTTAGCTAACAAAACAACTCTATCAAAGTAAGTATTATTCCAAAATCCAACTTCCTGTGCAGAATGCTCCCATGTGCTCCATCAGTCTGGCTCTCTGATGAACTACATCGTTTCTTATAAACTGTCCATGGCCCATAAATTTCCAAGCATAAAGGCTATTACTGTGCTGTGCAGATCTGCTGAGAATTTGGGTCTTTCGAACTCTGTTTTACCTGGTTGGAAATGAGACAGGGGAGAAAGTCTGCAAACTTCCTCTCTCCCCTTCTCCCCAGACCCACCCCCATTTTGATCAGGGAGAATTATTTAGTGCACACAAGCCTGGAACAAGGGTTTATTTTGACTAATTTTAAGCAGCTTTCTGCATCAAATTAGCATTTTCTTTCTGCAAATACTACATAATAGAAAAGAGAAAAGAGATATTGGGGCAACTTCCTAATTAATCTAGGAAGTGTGGATTGGAAAACTCAGAAAGTTAAAAAAATCTTTTTTTTTTTTGGTACTAGCTAAATAATTCTTGATAATAGTGGAAGAGGAATCATAAGACAATGCTTTAGAATCCCAGTGAGTGGCTAAATCTAGTCTATATTAGTATAAATTAGGTACTCGTGACCATAAAATAATCAGAAAATGTAAGGCTGTGACCAAATTTCTAGTCTAAAAATGAGTAACATTGTCGGACAGCATCATAATCACCATTGGCATCATCCGCTTATGTTTGTGCTTTACAGTTTACTGCTGGTTCATAGACATAATCTCATTTGATCTTTATGAATAAGTACAAAGGATTTAGGAGAAACAGAGCACTGACATGTCATCGTCCCTGAGATTTCTTGACAACTCATCACCAACTTCATTCAGTTTCATTTAATGATGAAAACAATACTGGTGATATCGATAGGAGCTAGACTATGCAGCATGACCTGGAGACCAGGGTATCACTAAGCATTTGCTACAAAGGAAATTAAAACATAAGCTGATGTTTTCCAAAGCTAAACCACTTAAGATTTATCAACATTAAATCTGACAGTTTCAAGAGCAAATTAATACATCTCAGAATTTTTATGGCAAATAAGGAGGATTCCCCAAGGACAGGAAGGAAGGAAGGAAGGAAGGAAGGAAGGAAGGAAGGAAGGAAGGAAGGAAGGAAGGAAGGAAGAATACTCTATTTCAGACATGAAGTTTCCAGAGGTTTTTTTCCCTTGTGCTAAAGAAGCGGTCTCATCTCACCATCCTCTAACCCAGAATGTGTCTTTGCACCTTCACACTTTCATTCACTTCTCATTAAGTAAACAGCGAGATGCTCATGCTATTGTTAGTCTCTTTGACACAGAATTTACTGTTTTGCTGAAGAATTCTTCCTGGCAATACGAGGAAATGGTGGTTGTTTGTGTGATGTATTTAGTGCAAAGGGGGCTGGCTAGTAAACTCTGGGGAGAAAAGAGAGGTTTTGTTTTCTTAATCCCTTTAAAACCATTAAAAACTTTTTTTCCCAGTCAATTATATAATCCTAATGGGAAAATATTCATCAAGTAAAGCAATTGTATCTAATCTAGAGGATATGAGGTAGAGGAGAACACAGACTAAAGCACCATCTCAGCATCTCAGTTTCTGGGTCTAAATATTCCTTTCAATGAAGTCCTACTTACTAAATTTCTCTTGCCTTCGTACTATCGTGATAGTTTTCACTTTCATTTCTGGAAAAATATGGTTTATTGTGCTGTATAACATGTATTCCACAACAAGTAGGATTCAGCAGTGCCATAATTTTTTCCAGATGTAATTCTCTCCAGTATTTATATGTAAGACTTTCACTAAAATTCTCTTTCTAGGCAAATACTCAAAATTAATAATATAATTTTTAATAGAATCACAACCATTACATGCTATTGAATGATTTATAAAATCTCGATATAAAAACCCCAGGTGACTGAAATAAGATGTAAAAACTAGCACGGTAAGTTATTTTTCATTGTTTGCTCTGGAATTCCTTCATTTAAAGTGCTTATTATGGTGTACAATATGAGGTTGTTCTCTCATGCAAGTTTTCTTTTAAAAAGATCATAAAATCTCGCTGTGAATATTTAACTGAAGAGTAATAACATAGTGTCAGATACTTACACAGCATCGTGGTGTAACACTCTGCATTTTGACAACTGTCCAGACAGATGTTTAAAACTTAAGTTCTTCAAGATTTTTTTTAAGTTTGATAGAAAAAGATCTGGGAATCATTTTTTATACCAAACCTACTTTTGTGTTACAATTTCACTGTCAACAATTTAATTAACTGAAACAGAGACAGAGAAGCCAGTGATTTATATAGGCCTTCTAAGAAGAATTTGGTCAAAAGGAAGAAAAGATCTACAATTAACTTTTCTTACTGACACACCATCATCAATTTCCTTGTCTATTTACATGGTTTACACGCATATGTAAAATAGTTTCTTATTCAGATTTTTTTTCTTGATTTAATTATGGCAAGTAACTTGATCTTAAAAAGGAATCATTAACCTTCAAAGCAACCATAGCCATGTTTTGTGAGGAAGTGTTTAAAAAGTAGCCCTGAGTTATCCTCTTCATCTGCCATAATGCCGCTGCTAAATATGAATGTGATATATTTCTTTTTAATTAAAAGTAGTTGTATTGTGGTGTTATTTTTAATAACTTCAATGTCTTCAGATTTCTACATTTTAGATTCATGTTGAAACTTGTACACCACCACATGCTGATTGCAAAATTCATTACCACGTAAATCATGTTTTAGTGATAGTCCTTTAAACAAAGTTGGTTTGATTGCAAAGTGCTCGCTGGTTGGCTTATTTACTATGAAGGTTTGTCAGGCAGAGCAGTTAAGTTAATCAGTACCCAATAAAAGATTTAAGCCTATAGATATGTCACCCAATTTATTACTAACAAAGGTTTGGGGCTTCTTAATAAACACTCATGAAAACATGTTGCAATGGTTACTTCAGAAACCTGATTTCCATACTGCATGCGAAGTTGAAAGGAGATTCCCTAGTTCTGTTGAAAATAAAGGAGAGCATACGTAATTTTCCTGAGTTTTACTATCTGACTAGATGTCCATAGAAGATACTTAACTTGATTTGCTTTGGAATCAATATGCAGTTTGGTATTTCTGTTTTCCTACATGGCTTAGTGTGCTATCACTTAAAATAGAAAAAGTCTTTCACTTAGCCCATGTCTCTTGTGTTTAAAAAGTAACTTTCGGGGTGCCTGGGTGGCTCAGTCATTAAGCGTCTGCCTTCGGCTCAGGTCATGGTCCCAGGGTCCTGGGATCGAGCCCCGCATCGGGCTCCCTGCTCCGCAGGAAGCCTGCTTCTCCCTCTCCCACTCCCCCTGCTAGTGTTCCCTCTCTTGCTGTGTCTCTCTCTGTCAAATAAAAAAAAATTAAAAAAATAAAGTAACTTTCAACAAGGTTAAGCGAACTCATTCTTGGAAGGTTTTGATGTTACAATCTTCTTATTGGGTATTTTATGGAAGAAAATCATGACACCAAATGTAATTAGGGCCCAATTCAAACTGATGGGCAAAAGCTCCTTTTCCTCCACTAGATCATTTTAGAAAATAAACAAAAAGTGTGAAACATGATGCCTTTAACAGTGGAATTTATATGCAAGCTGTGAGACTTTGAAAAAGCTCTGTGTCTCAGTTTCCTCATCTTTAAAATGGTGCTAGGGGAGGGGGGAAAGGATTGAAATAGATCATATCCAAATTCCTGGCAAATACTGAAATTGTATGATCTTATGAGTCCATTGACAGTCCTCCTTTAACTCCATGGAGAACACATCTTTAACTCCAAAGCTAATGTAATGCCATGCAAAGGGTGTATTTTCAACACTAGTAACCAAAAGTGATTATTTGGTACTTACATATCCTATTCCCACAGACAAAGTCAAGGGAAGGTTTATGGCTTTTGTCTAGAAAATTCAGTTCAATCTAATTTATGATAGGGCCAGACAATCAAGGTTTAAGAACAGAATTAATATTCTCACCCATTTTTGTCTGATTTATTCAGATGATTGCTCAAATTTCCACATCCTTTTGCCAGGATTTCTAAATATTCTCTCTGTATTTATCTCTATAGGGCTTTGGGGGTGAGGTTTGGGGGTTGGGTTTTTTTTGGGGGGGGGGTTGGTCGATTTATTTTAACTCTTGCAGTCAACAAAGGAGATACATAAAATACTTTCACCAAAATCAGTATCTTTTGCTAAGGTAAAATAATTATAAATACTGTAACCAGGAGACCATAACATTTGGCTGTCTTTAAATGAATCACATTTCAGTGAAAAGCTCCTTTCCACCAACTCTGGTTCTTAAGTACAAAACTATGTCTTCCTAATGCCTCTTCCACTTGTTCCCAAAATTCAGTATGTTGGAAGAACAGGACTACCTTGTGTCAGTTTTGTGTGATGCTAAAATAAGAAAGGGGAGGGGGAGTCCCACCTGGAGTAAATTTTAAGTTTTGTTTGATGCAATAACTTTTATCACAAAAACATACTCCTTCCAAATCCATTTGTAGCATGACCTTGAAAGGTGTGCAGTCTCTGTGAACTTGATAGGAATAGCTTTAGAGGAGAAAGACTCTAATTTCTTCCAAATGCATCCTTCTCTGAAAGAAACAGTAAGGAGGGGGGACTGTGAATATGTGTTAATGTGTTTTAACTGCTAAAAGTGCTTTAGCTCAAAAAGATGTTAAAGGATATAAAGGCCCAAAATATTCAGCTGTGCATATTTCCATGATACCTTAATAATTTGTAAGGTAAGCACATTCAACTAAATGTTGAGCCAGTAGGCTCAGAGCTTCACAGGATTTCCCAGGACATCAAAATGTGCCCAAAGGAAGCTAAGCATATTTTTGGAAACTGTAATTAGAATTGCCTTGTTGCATATAATAGAAAAACCCAAAATAATGGTGACAAACAAGGAAGGAAAGGAAAGGAAGAAGGGGGGGGGAGGGAGGAGGAAGAAGGAAGGAAGGAAGGAAGGAAAAGAAAGGGAAGGATAGAAGGAAGGGATAGAAAGGAGGAAGGGCAGGAGGAAAAAAACAAGGAAAGGAAAAAGGAGAGGAGATGAGAGAGAGAAGGAAGGGAAAGGAAAGGAGGAAGAAAAGAAGGAAGAGAGGGAGGAAGAGAGGATGGGAGGAAGTTTATTTCCTTCTTATGTAAAAATAAAGGTAGGCAGCCCAGGACTGGTAGAGTGACTCCAAGTTGTCATCAGCCTCCTATCTTTCTGCTCTACCATCCTTGAGGTGGTTTCCATCCTCAAGGTAAACGCATGGTTCAAGCTAGAACTTGAGCTATTACTTCTCAGTTGCTGCATTAACAAAGTAGGAATAACAGAAGGACAAGAGGGTTTCCTCCTAGCTGAGTCAACTCCTTTTAAGCAGCTTTCCCAGAATCCCACAGAGCGCTTCTGCTCTTTGGTCAGAGCTCTATCAGATGACCACACTTAGCTACAGGAGACGCTGAGAACTATCTGTAACTCTTGGTGGCAAGAGACCTGACTGAAGTTCTCTTCGGCAGGCAGAGGGAAGTAGATACTGGAATAGACAAGAAGCAGCCTCTGCCACAGGAATGCTTAAACAACTAGGGTGTGAAATATTTTTCAAGGACTATTCCAAGAACACATCTTTTTTTCCTTAGAAGGGAGAAGAGGTTTGCCGTTGAAGGCTACCCCTAATGCCAAACTGTGGAATATGAGTAATGATGGGTAGAGTGCTAAAGTCTCAGGGGCTGGACCTCACTGGACTCTGGTACAAACCAACTTCCACACTATAAAATAAAGTGTACATCTGTTGCCAATTCTTTCAGCTCACTGGAGACATTACAGGGGTGAAAACTGAGGTGTGGCAACACTAGACATCCAGAGAGTTGGTTGGCATCTATGCTAAATACAGGAAACAGCATAGAAGAGCAGTAGGGCTTGGGGCTTTGATGTCACACAGACCTGGTTTGGAATGGGAAGCCTAGCTTACTCCTTAACCCTTTTATCCTGGGTTTCTTGGCCTCCAAAATGAGGGAAGACTTACGCTTCATACGGTCACCTATGATATTAAAGTAGGAATTACACAAAGCACATATGCTCAGTAAATAGTAGCTATTAGGACTATTATTATGCATGTTTTAAACCTATTTAGAACAAGACAAGCAACCAAATGCCACAGAGATACAGAGGGTGGTGTTCACTTTGTTTGCCTACTAAGTAATATGTCTCAACTTTTCCCTGTCTTTTCTCCTGCACTCTTACCTTCTGTTTCTAGCCCAGGTTTTTAATTCTCCCTTACTACAAATTAGGGCTCTCAACTGTATCTACTTAATAATATCATGTAGACTCCTAATTTATGAAAAGTGCATGCTCTAAGAGTCATAGTTACAAGTAGAAGGAGAGCAGAATGATTAAGATCTTGAACTCTGGCATGAAACCTGAAATCCCAGCACCAACATTTGGTCAAAGGTCCTTAACTTCTTCAGGGCTCAGTTTTCTCATCTGTAAATTGGAAATAATTCCTCTCTCACAAGTAGTGCATGTCAAGCACTGAGGTCAAAGTTTGGCACATGGTGGGCAATGAGTGGTGGTGATTGTTATGCTGTGAGAAGAAGGATGGGAAGGAGTAGAAGTCAATCACTGGGGCCTCCTCTGTGCCAGGCACTATGCTTTATACTTAGAAATTTTATATTGCTTTTACTCCTTCCACTGATCCTACGAGTTACGAAACTTTCTCTTTTTTTAAATATTTTATTTATTTATTAGAGAGAGAGAGAGTGTGTGTGACCATGAGCAGGGGGAGGGGCAGAGGCAGAGGGAGAAGCAGGCTCCTCACTGAGCAGGGAGCCCGATGTGGGGCTTGATCCCAGGACCCTGGGATCATGACCTGAGCCGAAGGCAGACGCTTAACCGACTGAGCCACCCAGGTGCCCCGAGCTATGAACCTTTCTACGCAGATAAGGAAACCGATGCTTGGAGTCACAAAAGCACTTGCCAAAGAGAGAGAACAAATCAATCACAGCAGCACTACTTGGTCCCAGGTCTGTGTTTCCAAAGGTCATGCTCTTTCTACTCATTCCCCAGAAGGAAGCTGGCATACCAATTTCTAATTCAACCTCTCAATACACCAAAGAGGCAGAGCAAAATTAAGGACACAGGCTACAATAATAAGTCTCCTCTTAAATATGGGGTTTATCATCCAATTTATTTAAAATGTCAAAAGGGTTCAATAGCAATGGAATTTTAGGAAACCTATTGCCAGTGTAGTTTTTTTAAATTTTAATTTAAATGTTATTTTTATTGGGCCCCAAACTAAAATTTCCTTTATATGACATGACAAATATTATACATGGTCCTGAAATAGTTAAGTAAGATGAACATTATTTTTTTAATGAAACCTCTCATGTAAGAAATATGTGTATTTATAGATCTTCTGGTAATTCTCTACATTAATTCCTTGACCTCAAACTGACCAGAGAAGGTCAACAATTCCTGTAATGTCCCTGAGTGGTACATTTTCATCTCTAACTTAGCTGAAAAGTATATAAAAGCCCAGGCGGTCAGAAAGCACCCAAATAGCTATACAGCTGAGTGACCCCAAAATGTGAGTTAATCCCTCCAAGGTCAATTGTAATTTATGTTCAATTAACTGGCTCAAGAAACCTGTTTTAGACAGAAGCCAGAAATTAGGAAACCCATTGCTTCACTTTCTAGTGGGGAGCATTTCTGGGAAAGCCACCATCGGGGAACCCAAAATGAAAGGCTCCCAGCAGGCTTTTCTTCTAACTAAGCACACTTCAGTCTCCTTCATGCTCCTCAACTGACCACACGGACTCCCTCCAGGGATGTGCTAGAACCCGGAAGGATTTGGATGGAAAGTTTATTGTTCCTGAGCTTGGCAAGTGAACAGGATTGCCAAGCTCAGCCTCCATTCCACCATGGAAGGTACCAAGTTAAGCCTCCTCTAGGGCACCTGAGAAAGACGCAGAAGGTAGTGGGAGGGCCTCCCGCAGGCCATGCCCGAGAAATTTGAACATCAAAAGAAATAACGCAGTAATGAAGCAGAACCCATTAAATAAGAATCCATAAGTCCAGGGCGCCTGGGTGGCTCAGTTGGTTAAGCGACTGCCTTCGGCTCAGGTCATGATCCTGAAGTCCTGGGATCGAGTCCCGCATCAGGCTCCCTGCTCGGCAGGGAGTCTGCTTCTCCCTCTGACCCTCCCCCGCTCATGCTCTCTCTCTCTCTCAAATAAATAAATAAAACCTTAAAAAAAAAAAGAATCCATGTCCATATTGATTAAGTAAATGAATAAATAAATAAATAAAGGAGGGAAAAGAAAAAGCCCTTCCTTTTAATAGAATGCCAAATAATACATCAAGGCACCTATGTGGCTCAGTTGGTTAAGCCACCCACTCTTGATCTCAGCTCAGGTCATGATCTCAGGGTTGTGAGAGCGAGCAACCCGCCTGCTTAAGATTCTTTCGCTCCCTTTCCCTCTGCCCCTCCCCACCATAGCTCACATGAGCAAGCGCACACTTGCGCTCTCTCTCTCTCTCAAAAAAAAAAAGAATGCCAACGAATATATTAACATGATAGAATTAGAAGATCATCAATGGATGTGAAAACCAGTGAATAAAGGTTTGATAAGGAACAGGATATTACATAATAATCTCAAACTCCCACTCGGCAGACAACACCTTAATCAAGGAACCAAGTTAACATCATCACTGCTGGGGCTGACTTTGTGAGCCAGCTGATACCACGGACAGAGGGCATGGCATCTCTTCGGTGGTGCTCCTGCCCAAAATGCACAACCTGAATCCAACCATAAGGAAACATCAGACAAACGTCAACTAAGGGACATTTCACAAAATAACTTGTCTGTACTCTTCAAAAATGTCAAGGTCAGGAAAGACCAAGGTACTGTTTGTTCTAGATTTAAGGAGACTAAAGAGAGATGACAAGTAAAATGTAATGTATGCTCCTGGATTCGATTCCAGGTCAGAAAAAATGATATAAAGGATGTTATTGTGGCAATTGATGAAATTTGAATATGGACTGTGGATTAGAGAACAGTACTGCATCTATGTTAAATTTCCTACTTTTAGTAATTATTCTGTTATATAGAAACAGAAAAAATGTTCTACAGCACAGCTGGTATCAGAAACCCTAGGAGTTTGACAAGCTTTCGGAAAGGCAGCCATAGGGGAAGCAGCCTTTCTCACCACGCTTTGAGATGACACATCTCCATACACTGCATGTAACTTGACGTTAGGTTCTAGAAGATTTCCACCTGGGGTAACATTTATATTGCCTTTCAGAAATTAAATCTTGGGGAAATTCATAGGAAAAAAATCACTGCCTAATGGAAGATTGAAAGCAAAAGTCGACCCCAAACTTCAATAGTCATTCCCTGAAACACGGTGAAACCAGGAGTCCAGCTACAAACCCTAATCACGGGAGAGATCCTCCCGTTTACTGTGATCTTCATCCTGAAGGCAGCCCAGGAGCTACTTCATTTACAATGGGAGAAAGCAACATAAAAGGGCCATTAAGTGAAACCATTTAGTGGCAACTGCAGTAATAATAAGATTTAAATATATTGTATAGCATGTTTTAAAAAGCACTACAAAGACATTCCTTATTTAATTTTATGCTCACAAGCACCTGTAAGGCAGGCTTGAAACACAGCATTCATCCCTATTTTAAGAGTGAATAAACTGAGGCTCACCATGACTGACTTCACCAAAGTCACATAAAAAGTAAGCGAGGATGCTAGGATTCCTCAAGTTTCCCAACTCCCAATCCCCAGTGTTATTCCCAAGAGCAATGACAGGAAAATTCACTGGAGATAAACACTTAACGAACATTCCCCTGCTCGTATCAGGTTTGGTACCTCACCTGCCGCTGTTTCTAAAGCAGAATTTACAATTCAGGAAAGATTGTTCTAAGTCGACAGTTACCGATACATTCGCAAAGCAAAGTCAGAGCTGTTTTTTGTCTTCTGAAACATTTCTGGTAGAATCTGATATCAACATATTATTCACAGAAACATACAACTTGATGCCATGGAGATTCTCTTGTGAACATCATGTGCCTAGGAGAATTTTAGAAAATCATTTTTAATTAAAAGTGCCAAACATCAGAATCAATCTGAGATATTCTAAATACTAAAGAGAATTAACCAGATGAGATGACTGGCCTACCTTTCACAGGAATGAAGGAAGTGAAACCATTAACTTAACCTTTGTGTTCAGATGAAGGTTTAATTCCTACTAAACATAATGAAAACGCTGCCTACAAACCCCATAACCAAACTTCATAAAAAAGGCAGCAATGTCATTTGAAACATACTGTATTTTAAAAATGACTCGAATAGAGTTCATGCAGGTGTGGATGCACTGGGAGTTGGATGAGGTTCAGAGACAGCCAGGAGCAGAGAAGAGGGATGAATCACCTCCTATGGTAAGCACTGCAGAAGTGTTTGATAAATTGGATGAATAAATAAAATGGAGGTAAATGCAGGATTTTCTTAGAAGATATCTCCTACATTTGTTTTTATATTTAAAAAAAAAAACTGATGTGTCTATTATTTCTCAAATAGTTGAGAGATTCAAATGAAATCTCCCTGTATTAGTTTGCTAGGGCTGCCAAAACTAAATACCACAGACTGGGTGGAGGTGAGAGTAGAGGTAAACAACAGAAATTTATTCTCTCACAGTTCCGGTGGCTTAAAGTCCAAATTCAAGCTATTGGTGGGTTTGATTTCTTCTGAGTCCTCTTTCCTTGGCTTGTAGATGGCTGCCTCTTCCTGGGTCTTCACATGATCCTTCTTCTCTGATGTCTCTTCTGTGTCTAAATTTCCTCTTCTTTTAAGGACATAAGTCATATCGGGTTAGGGCCCACCCCTATGGCCTATTTAACCTTAATTACCTCGTTAAACGCCCCATCCCCAAATACAGTCACATTCTGAGGTACCAGGAGTTAAGGGCTTCGACATATGGATGTAGGGGGGACACAATTCAGCCCATAACACTCCTATTGCCCGAATCCTCAGCTTATTCAGGGGAGGTTTTGATCCAAGCTGCATCAAACTTCAGATGAAACTTGAGTGGCTTCCCCCAAACCAAGCTGAGTTTCAGATTTTCACCAAACCCATGTCATTTGAGTTCTCCTTGTACCCTGTTTCTGTCCCATACTGTAAGTTTAGAGGTAGTGGTTTGCTCTAATTATAGAGCAAAAATTAGAGAAAACACCTCTTTACCTACTTGGGAGCTATCTAATTTCATTCGGTTCAAAAAGAAAAGGCAATCCCCCAGATATTTACTTGAATCTGCTTATTGGAGCTCATTGCCCAATTTGCCCTGTTACCAACTAGACAACCTATATTTACCTTTCTCTTTGTTTCTATAACCAACAAATCCAAAAGCTACCAGGTGTAAAAGTATATAATTTAGCCAATGATAAAGGCAAAATACTTCCATAGCATGCCTCGAGCAGAGCACGCGGAGAGAGCCTGCAAGTAGGTATCAGGAGTTGATGCTGGGTTAGGACCTTTAGCTCCCTGCTTCTTATCTCAAGACACTGCTTAATGAGTTACTGTCTGTAAGTTACTGTTCTAGATGACGATGTAGTATGAATACATGTCTGTATCTCAGAAGTGCCTCAAGATACTGTGGAATGTTGTAACTCTGCCATTTGCCAATTATGTAAAAAGAAAGAGCGACATTGTACATCATTGACAGCAACATCTTCCCCCTAACAGGTGATGCTATTCTGGCAACCCTGCCACTGAGTTTCACTGTTTTTCTACCCCCAGAATGAGACCTCTGATACTGCATACATAGGATTGCAAAAAGTCCTCCAAACACACCTCTGGCTGAATTAACACACGCTGTCCTGGAAAGACAACTCAAAACGCTTAAGCACTGCTGAAGAACATCACACAGCCATGTACAAGATGCTGCCCCTTGGTCTCTAGTTCCACTTAAGTCCTTGATGTTTGGCAGCAAGCTTTGCATTTCTGCCATTCAGTCCCCTCTCCCATTTTCCATCGTGACGTTAACATTCAACCTTCCCCTGGAGCCCCTTCCTTTCCCCTACCCTCAGTGACCAGACTTCCTAGTTTGTCCAGGACGGAAGGGGTTCCCCGGGCAGGATGTGGGACTTTCCGTGCAGAAACCTAGTTACTCTCCTACCTCTTCACTCCTCATCTAGTGACACCTCTACTCATATCTCCAAAAAGAAAATCAAGGCTATCAGGTGTGAGCTCCCTCCCCTTTTTCCTCTACCATCCCTTACCTGCACACAACATCTATACCCACCACTTAACCTTCAATCTTGGAGGCTAGGATATCCCACTGCTGATTCACAGCCCAATTCCCGATCTTTATGATGGATCTCCCCATTATTTAACACCTCTTTCTTACAATTTCAACATTTCCTCATCTTTCCCCTCATTATACAAATATGTACAAGTTCTTCCCGTCTTTTAAAATCACATATGCTTCCCCCTACCATGTTCCCCTTTATTGACAGCCCTACTCCTTACCCTTCGCTCACTGTAAACTTTTTTTAATTGAGGTATAATTGACATACAATATTATGTTTCAGGTATACAACATAATGATTCGATATTTGTATGCATTGTGAAATGATCACCACAATAAATCTAGTTAACATTCATCACCACACATAGTTACAGAACACAACAGTATTAACCACAGTCACCATGCTGTACATTACATTCCTGTGACTTACGTATTTTATATCTGGAAGTTTTTTCCTTATAACTCCCTTCACCCATTTTGCCAATCCCCAAACCCCTGCCTCTGGCAACCACAATCAGTGCTCTGTAGCTGTGAGCTTGGTTTTTTGTTTTGTTTTTGTTTTTAGATTCCACATATAAGTGAGATCATACAGTATTTGCCTTCCTCTGTCTGACTTATTTCACTTAGCATTATACCCTCAGGTCCATCCATCCATGTGGTTGCAAATAGTGAGATTCCGTTCTTTTTTATGGCTGAGTAATATTCCATTGTATACATCTTCTTTATCCATTCATCCTTCAATGGACATTTAGGTTGCTTCCAGGTCTTGACTATTGTAAATAAGGCTGCAGTGAACAGGGGAATGCAAGTATCTTTTTGAGTTAGTGTTTTTGTTTTCTTCAGATAAATAACCAGAAGTGAAATTGCTGGGTCATATGGTAATTCTATTCTTAACTTTTTGAGGAACCTGCACACTGTTTTCCCTAGTGGCCATGCCAATTTACTTTCCCATAAACAATGCCCAGGGTTCCCCTTTCTCCACAGACTCACCAACACTTGTTATTTCTTGTCTTTTTGAGACTAGCCATTCTAACAGGTGTGAATTGATATCTCATTGTTACCATAAACTTTTTGAACGTGATCCTGAATGACCTCGTCTACTCTAGCAGCTCCTCCCAAATTTTTATCTCCAAACCTCTTTACCAAAATACAGACCCAGGTCTTCATCCTCCTAATGAGCATCTCTATCTTGATAACCTGTAAGTATCAGCCTCAAAATGCCTAAAGCAAAGTTTTCATCTTTGTTTCTAATACATCCCTCCTTCTAAAGTTACTGTCCCCACAAATGAAACCACAATCTGCCTCATTTTCCAGACCACAAATCATGTCATTGTTTTCATCCTCTCTTTATGCCTCACCCCTCTCATCCCAGCCTCCTGTCTCCTGAGGAGACGCTCCACTCTTGCCCTTGGTCCCCACTGTCCTCACGACAGGCTGGTTTCTTAGCTCCCTAATCTTCTCCCACCTGCTTCACACTGTCACTCATTAGGTTGACTCCCGTGAGGTCATGGACCCAACTATTCCTATTATGTGGGAATAGAGAAAATCTTGGAGTCAGCCCTCTGAACACAGAAGTGGCCACAAGAATGTCTCCTTGGAGTTGGTGGACAATTTCTAATAGGCTCATGAAAATGACTGGATCGATGTCCCCACTGGCTTTGTGGCCGATTGAGATAAGAGTCTAAATGAACTGAAGGCAATCAAGGAACCTTCCTGGTATTCCTTTGTAGGAGAGCCATTTGCTGATGGGCAGCACTGCACCTGTATGGAGACCTGACTACGCCTTTATTTCTGCAGTGTTAGCCCTATAATCCGTATTATCTTGGCCTCTGGGGGTTACTGGTCGCTAACAAGCCGAGCTGTTACAGATGCCACTGGATATTTCACACAGTTACCTGTTAGGATTTTCAACTCGTGGTCCTCCTCCTGCCCTTTGCTGCAGACACACTGGCAAACTTGCCGTGTTCTGTGTAAGCCACTTTCTCTCCCAACTCAATGCCCTTGTCTGGAACATCCTTCTCCTCCTTCAACATTCCCAAACAAATAAACCCAGAAATTAACAATAGTGCTTTTCCTTTGGAAAAATAAAATAAGAAGACCACTGAAGCATAACATCTGCCTAGAAGCTGTGTTGCTCCTGGGTCTGTTTGCCTTCAAGGCTATTCCTTGCTCTGCTCTATATTGCAGGATGGATACCTTGATCTTGTGTTTCCCAGGATCTTTGTCAGCTGGTTTCTTGCTGGCTTTAGCCTAAGGGAGGTACTGATGACAGAGAGTGAAAGAAAAGACTCCAGAATTATTTCTCCCTCCCTTATCTCCTCCATAGCACCAGCCCCGCTCGGCATGCCTGTCCTGGTTATATCTTCTACCAGGTGACCGCTGGACTCTGGCAACTCACCTGTTCCCTCTGTCCCTCTAGTCAATGTGGGACAAATGCTTCTTGTGATTGCTCAGTTTTCAGTCCCTCGTTGCCACCAGGTTGCCTTCACAGCCTCTTCTGTCCCCTATGTAGCCAATTCCCTGCATTGAATTCTTTCCCTTGTAAGCACTCAGAGTGGCTTCTGTTTTCTTGGCTGAACTCAGATATGAAAACATGTCCTGATCTCTACTTCTCCTTACCTTGCCCTGTCACAAAGGCTTTTGGGGGCTCTCTTTCTCCAGGTTGTTGGTTTAATTTTTGTGTTCCCACAGCACCTGTGCATACTGCTAGGGGCTGGGATGGTGACTTTCTTATCAGCTCCACCCTTCAATGAGCTTTTGAGGATAGAAACAACATCCTGTTAATTCCAGTGCCCCCAGTGTCCCGCTCACTGCTCTTGGTACATTAGGTGCTCAAAATTTTATAATACACACACACACACACACACACACACACACACCCCTTTTTTCATTCCTAAAAAGGATTCAATGGAATATGGTAGACATACATGATGAAGTAAGGCAAGATCCTGACCAGAATAACACAGAATTTAAATGAAAACTAATGTATCTGTGGATTCATTTTTTTCCCTAATGGGGAAGGCTCTAGTAGTTGGACTTCACCCTTCTCTTTGGAGTCTGGCATGCTGTTTTCAGTCTACTGGGTCACAGTCCAATCATTGGTGGACAAGTCACCTTTTATTTCTGTGAAGCAACTTAATCAGTAGACGTATTCATTACTCTCAGCAAATTCTTTGGAACAATAAGGGACTGTCATTTTACTTCTGGTGGCCAGACAAGGAAAATCAAAGGAAAGCACCTCAGAATTCTAAGAGGCCTGTAGAACTTTGAGAACAGAGGAATATCTCTTATGAGTCAAGACTCCTCTGGAAAAAATCTGGAGTTCTTTGAGAGACTGACTTTATTACTATATTCAGTAGAATGTAAAGCAATTCCTTACCACATTCTACAATGTAGAGTGATTTACAAGGCAGAAATATATATATATATTTTTTTTTAAAGATTTTATTTATTCACTTGAGACAGAGAGAATGAGAGTCAGAGAGCATGAGAGGGAGGAGGGTCAGAGGGAGAAGCAGACTCCCTGCCGAGCAGGGAGCCCGATGCGGGACTCGATCCCAGGTCTCCAGGATCATGACCTGAGCCGAAGGCAGTCGCTCAACCAACTGAGCCACCCAGGCGCCCCCAAGGCAGAAATATATTAATACCATTTAGAGATTAGGAAAAAGATCCAGCGAAGATAAATTACATCGTGTTCAAGTGATAGAGTCAGGATTACTAAACAGAGTGCCAGGAAGTGTGGTCACTCAGCCTTAGCACCACCCCCCACCTCCACCCCAACCACCACTGTCTTTCCACTCGAGGACCCTTTTCAACTTGGGCATAGGTAGGGAACAGCAGTATTTATCTAGACTATGTTGTTATGGACATCTTGAATGCAACATACCACAAAGTCCTTAACCATTAAACTTTAACATAAAGTCACTACAGCACCCCTTAACTTGTAAGTATTTTTTTACTGCAAAGAAACCAGAAAAGAGGCTTCTAATCACCTCCTTAAGATGGTGGAGGGATGTGCAAAAAGATTTCATTCATCCTTGCTCAAAATAGTGTATTTCATATTACAAAATGTGCCTAGAGTTGACTTCCTGCTCTGGCGTGAATGATGGTAGAGGCTGTCTTGGCCAGCCATGGCCCGTGTGTTATGTGAAATACCCCAGGTGCCGGGTGCAACAAAGTCACCATTGTCTTTCTGTAATGAACTTATTTTCAACAGCTAAGTGTCCTAAAGTGAATCCAAGTGTGCCCGGTATCCAGAAGGTCGATTGTTGCATGGCGTTAGATAATGGGATTGCATTACTACTAACCAGGTTGCTTTGGGATTTTTGTTTTTAATAATGCTAATCTATTAGAATAAACAAACATAGCACAGCAGACTTCGAGTCAGATATTGTGACACAATGACAGATCTAAAATTGCCAGTTGACACAAATTCCACAAAACGACACTGACCCTAAATCAAACCAGAACATTTTATATACAATTTCCAGCAAACTCCAGACTTGCTTGGGAGGAATTTTACTTGACACAAGTAGATATGACTTAAATATTTTTGGCTATGCTGAGATTCCACTCCTTGTAATGACTCTTATAGCCAATTCCCACTTTTTTGTGGTGAGGGGAATGGATATTGAAGTAGCTCACACTCTAATTTTTTGTAGATAACTTCCAGAAAATTTATCTTACTTCAAACAAGTTTCTATAGTCATTTACTTGGATTTTCACATTCATATCTTGATACTATTCTTCAAAGATGTTTCCTTCTAACATGAAAATTTGGTTAATTTCTAAATTCTTCATGTGACAACAAAACAGCCTTTTTCCAAAGACAAAAAAAATCTTGATGGTAAACAATATATTAAAATAGTACATTGCTACATATGTAAACAATATGTCTATTAAACTAAAGTGTCATATATTTTGCTGAAATTTACAAAATAATTCATCACTTCCTTTTAAAGTCTTACTTTTTCCTTTAATGAACACTGTTTCTTTTAGGGAAAACCTTATTATTTAAAAATGACAAACATGAGTTGAACTATAGAAATAATGTTTGAATTTAATAGATTTGAAAAGATTTTTAAAGTAGTCTTTTTATTTTAATCTAAGGTTGAGTAAGTACATTTCTCTGTTGCAAAATCAGAAAACCTCAAGCACTTGACATTCCTTGGCATTAATTCCTATTGTCTGGGCACGAAAAGTTGATTTAAAATACTAAAATTATATAAGTTTTTTAAACTTTCCATATGGAATCCTAAAAGGGCATATTTTTTTTCCTACCAGATGTATTTAGATGAATCAAGCTGAATGATTTTAAAAATTAACTTTTTAAAACATGGTAGTTACAGATGTTTTAATCTTTGGAAGCCATTACATGTTCATTTTCCTTTCAGCATTAATTACACATAATGACCTCCACCTATCATATGCTCTGGAAGAAAACTATATTTGTTTACATTTGCCAATGCTTTTAAAAATAAAAATAGTTTTCATTGTTATCAATAAGAACAGACGTTTTAATTGTTAAAATTTTGGTATTTTTGAAGACTTGTCTTTGGCTATTCTCACTGGAAAGTCCTATCATGAATAAAACTGTTACAAAAATTCCCTGAATAATAGCTTAATTACTTATAAACTCTGGAAACAATTAGTTTATCATCCTTTGAAGTGAGTAAGGCAACTTGCCAGGCTGAGAGCAAAACGCTTGTCACTTGTTCATGTAATGAGCTTAGTTTCTTTTTGTTATTTTAGATTATTTGGAAGAGGGAACTCAGTGGAATACACTTTAATGTTCAAAAGATTAAAAGTTGAATCATTCACTTCATAAATGGCCTCTGCAATAACACTTAATAAAGTACAGAAAGAAATATTGAAGGCTCTGAAGATTATAATTTATGTGCTTATGGAAATCATTGAAACAGATATTCTGGTTCAAAGATAAAGTTGTGCTTGAATGACACCAATATTGTAAAAGATTGACGAGGACTGTCCTCCTTCTCAGCCTTATAATCATCCCTCATACAAACCACCAAATTACAGAAACAGCCTCTTCTCTTCCATCTCACAGATCACTCTCTGCTGTCTCTCTTCACTCCCACCCCCATCACACACACACTTCGCGCTGCCTTTAGGCCTCGAACTCCCCCACCCCACCTCACCCCACCCCGGTCGACGTGCACACCTTTCTCTCTCACCCCACCCGATCACCCCTCTCGCTTCCTCTGCCCTTCTCCTTTTGTCATCGCATTCCCTGTCAGGTGGTTTTTTTCCTGGCCAAACATAGATCAAAGGAAGTTCTGAATATAAGTGGTTATTGTGAAGTTGAAACACTATATGTCGGAATATTACCCCAAAAATGAGACAGAGAAAAGACTATCAGAAGAGGATGCTGACTTCCTGTTGGCAGGCTCTCGGGGTCTGCCTGAGTTGTCGCAGAGCGCAGGTGGGGGGAGAGAAGCTCTCGCTCTCCTCTCGGAGGCCGCCTTGTTAAGGGCCAGCCGGGTGACTGTTATTGCAGCCATTGCATCAGATAGAGCCAACACCTGAGGCCGCCCGCTCCCTTCCGACCTTGGCAGCCCATAAGCAAGGTCATCGGTAATTCCATCACCTGACTGTAGGATTGTTTGCCCGGCTCCAGGGAGAGAAACTGAGGGCCAAGAAAAGGCGGACAAGTCCCAAGAGCCAGGAGGCTTCCCTTGGGATCCCTCCAGCCGGTGAGGAGCCATACCAGATCCGGGACAGCAAACTTTTGCACCATTTTGCAGCTAGCAAAATGATATTAACATGCTTCCTATACCGCCCCCCTCCTGTAAGTCATAATTACAAACTCACCCTTCCCTTTGTCGGCAGGAATCTCTTTAAGCAGTCCCAGCAAGTCAACCGACTTTGGGGATGTATTTTGCATCTTTCATTGCCCCTCATCCCTCCCCAGACCTATATGTCAAGGAATAGGGAGTTGAGACATGACACATTAATGTTTTTATCAGGGGACGCTCTCTGCTCCCACAGAAAGGGAGGGAGATCAGCAGGAGAGCTCAGCGGAGAAAGAGAGGAAAGGAATCACTCCGCAGCTCCTGTGGAAATTCATATTCCATGTATGTTCCTCTCTCACCTGAAATAAATCCTGCAGGGCCTACCCACACAAACCCAGCAGCACTTATTTATTTGCATGTCATGCTTATAATATGGTAGAAAGCAAGACGGATCTTCAAGGAGGGGAGGAGATGAGGCTCACCTTTCAGACTCACTCTCTTAAATAAAAAAGAATTGTCCAGCTGGGCGCCTAAGAATTTATCTTGAGTTTGTGGTCATTATCTCTATTATATAGCCCCGGCAATAAATAAGTCGGGTAGTTACTACCCAACAATAAAACTGTAGTGTATGGGACACCTTACTATTACTTTCTTAATAATCTGCCGTTTCTTTCACTTTAAATCTTCCCAGTCTTGTCTTCGCACTTGTCTACAAGGATCTATCTTCACCCCTTGAGGTACCAGACCGCTCGGTTCATTTTTATATTTTGGGAACACAATAAGTTTTCCTGTCTAGACTTTCTATTTTTCCTCCTATTTCTAGGCTGCCTAATCTGCTTCAAGACAAAGGGTCGGCCGGGATCAAATGTCTTCCCCTACCCCCTCTATTGTAACCGCCTCGTGTGTGCGTCCACGTTAATAAAGATCGCCCCCCTTGCGGCAGCCACCCATGGGGTCTCTAGGAGGAAGGGAGCCGCGCAGACCACGGCGACAGGGTCGAGAGTAGATGGTCTACGCCCCCGCCCTGGGCACGCCCTTGCGTGCGCACGGAGCCCCAGGGCCCAGTTGGGACTGGGTTCTACCTCTTACAGCCCTCAGCCTAATTCCTGCTGGTGTGTGTGCCCACTCGGGGATTTCGGGGGTGGGGGTCCCATCCCTCGGACTTCTCCGGCTCGCCCTGCACCCAGGCACCGCGCGCTACACGCGGAGGCGAGCGCCAGCAGCCTAGACCCGCTTGAGAAGTCGGTCCTAGCTCAGCTGCTGGCTACCCCGCGTCTGCGGGCCTGAAGACCCCACCGCGGGGGATCGGCCCCGGGAGCAGACACCGAGGTGGCGGAGTGAGGGGCGCTCCTTTTGGGTTCCCAGACACGCGGGCTGGCGGGAGAGCCTGCGCTCACGCCCACCCGGGCTCTGCTCTCGCACCTGGGACTGGCCTCCTCCGCGCGCCAGTTAGGTACCCGGCTCCCACCCCAGCCCCGACCCCCAGCAGGGCGGGAGGCGCTAGCTGTTTGGGGCCAGAGCCTTCCAGAGCCCTAGGGTCCCTCAGCCCTGCTGGGAGAATGAGCCCAGCCCACGTCCGGCCGGCGCCTTCCCAAAGTACCGCCACACTTGCTTTCACGCCCGCTCGAAAAGTGACGCGTACAGGCAAAGCGGTCAGCAAATGACCGTCTTATCCGCGGAGCTGGGGAAGTCAGGGCGGGAGGGGGGGGGAGAGGAGGGAGAGGGGATGTGGGGTGGGTTTGGGGGAGAAAGGGGCAAAGGGGCAGTGGTAAGCCAGGGAAAGAAAACAAACAGACCTGCGTCGCTTCCCCTTTTGTCTTTATACTGCCTGTCTCAAGAAATCAACTTAACCACAGCAAGCCCCTACCAGGCTTGTTTTTGTTTGTGTGACTTAGATCACAGAACTCCGGACCAAATCTCTGAGTGTGTGGGAGAGAGAATGGAGCCGTGGCCAGGCTACTGATGGCAAAGGGACGATGAACTTCTCACCTTTCTTTACTCACTAACAGCACGTCCTTTACAAAATCCACGCCGCCGATTGTGTGTAGTTCGTTGTTAATTGCGTTTTGCTGGGATGATCTTTTACGACTCAAAAACAAGCGGCTGGGAAAACATTCACGTTTGGGACAGAAAACATTTTTTATTTATATCTTTGACATTTAAAAGAGCAGAATTAATTTGTTCTGTCTACGTTAGCATTGAGAGAAAGTTTCAGAAATCCACCCGGGGGAAGGGAGGGGGAGAGAAGAAAAAGAAAAAAGAAAGCGAGGAAAAGAAAGGAAAAATAAAAGCTAGGCTTGGTTTTTCTTATTTCAGATCTGTAATCAATCATTGAAATAGGAGGCAGCAAAATTGTAAAGATTCGATAGATTAAAATGCAAATGAAAGGTAGAAAAAGAAACTAACATGGCGATCAAAGATTTAATAACCGTAAATCAGGTTTTTTTTTTTTCTGTTGCAGCTGCAGTTTGTGTGTGTGTTTATGTTTTAATCATGTTCGTTCCATAAATAAATAATTTCTGAAACGAGACTAATTTTTCATTATTTTAACCGTGGGCTATAACACTAAATATTAAAAATAGAAAACGTACACGATGCCAGATCCCCAACCAAATAAGAGAAAGACTTGTGTTGATTGGTTAAAATCAAGGGGTTTCATTTGTGTGTTCTGAAAAAGAGTATTATGCTAAAAAAATTCTATCTCAACTGACAAAGCCCAAAGTTTCATTTTCCCTTTAATATTTTATGTTAACGACAAGATACCATTTATATTAAATATATGCACCGCTGCATATCCATTTCACTTTGAGCACTTTCAAAGAACGAAAGTGCCAGAATACTTAAATAATACAAAACATACATTATTTCAAAGTGACTTGACAGAATTCCTGGAAAACAATACTTTTTAGAAGAACCTGTCTTCTAGAGAAAAAGTAAGTGATGGTTCGACACAATTGAAACTTCTCTTTGCTTTACCATTAAAGTTATTTTTCCAAATGGGAATATTTCAGCCTTTTGTTATAGTTATCATTCCATTTAAGGTTTTAGGTCAAGGTGTCACATTATAGGCACACTATTTTATTAACTACTCATCTTCTCATATGGTGAAGGCTTTTCATTTAGATCTTTTTATTTTAAAATGTTGATTTATACTGTTGATTTAAAAATTATTTCTAGAACTTTTAAAATAAACACATGGGCTCAGTCTTTCCTTCTTTCCTTTTTCTTTTCCTTCTTTTTTTGGTAGTCATTAACATAAGAATTCATCTTCAGAAGATTCGGAACTTTTCTTTTTGGTAATACCGCCTTGCAATGTTTAAGATAAGCTCTTCGCTTACTTTGTCTTTGTAGGAGTTATTCACCTTAATTTACTGAAGTGATGAACTAGAATTATCTCCATTTCTCCTCTTTCCACAAATTAAAATGATAACCAAACCTGGGATACTTGTTTCTTTTCTAAAACCTTTAAGTTAAATGTGAGCTAAGTTGATGTCCACTCCCTCCCAGCCACACAATCACGTTTTCACTGTGATGGTCCAATAATGCATTTAGTTTAAAATTACACTTGGACCTTTCCTCCTTTGTATTTTTTTCATTTACTTCAGTGCAACAAGAGGACTTGATTTTCATGGGATTACATGAACTCCATTCAATGTTACTGGGACATTTCTGCTCAACTAAATACTTCCCTTAATAGACAAATGAACTTCTTTTTATTTGCTGGAGTTTGTAGACGGTTTTAGATACAGAATGCACAACTGATTTAGTTATTGTTGTTGTGAGAATCGAACAGGCACAAAAGTCATTTATCTACACCGAAGAGATATGACTCTGTAAAGGGGAGAAACAAGGGCAGAATCATGGGGAATTATCTCAGTTTATAGCTCTTATTAATTAAACCGGATGTGGTTTTATTCTGATCTTTTAGTACCGACCTTGTTAAATGCTCCCAGATACCTTTTACCCACTCATCCCCAATTTTTTCATTCATTAGATAACTTGGGTCCCTTGTTGTTGGGCGCTGCTTTTTCTACATTATATCACTAAGCAGTTGCAGTGTAAAATCGCGGGAGGCTACAAACGATCGCACCCCTCCCAGAAAAAAAAAAAAAAAAGGAAGGAAGAAAAAGAAAGGAAGAAACGCTTTTCCCATTCAGTTTTAGCATCTTGTTTCGTTGAAATGCAAGACAGGTACTTGATTTAGCATTTAAGCAAAAGGTTACACAAACCGCGTTTTAAAAAGTGTTGGGATGTCCGACAGGGTCAGCCCCAGATCAGATCATTTTTTGAATGCAGACCTAAAGATAATGAGTACTTGTTGTATTAAAGGGGACAAACAGTACTTTGGCTTCCTCTGACCCCAGAATGCACGGCTCGGTTTCATTGATCATCCTCCTTTATGAGATAATGCAATTACAAACATCAATAAGGGGCTGCAAGGGGAATCATTATGCGGTGACAGTGATAAATGACGGTGCAGAAATAGCATGCTTTTTCCCCCCTAACAATCCAGGAGCCCAGGGGCTCCGGGGGCTGAACACAGTCGCCAAGGAAACAGATGACATCCCAAACGGCACCAAAGGAAAAAAAATGAACAGTCTTTCTTTGCCTTTCACTCTTTTCCGTCTTCCAAAGAGTTAGTTTTGGCTCCAGCAGCAGCTGCCACACAGGCATTTCGTTATTTCAGACATTAAAGATTGGAGCGGGCGGTGGGAGTCTCCTTCTCTTCCATCCCCACCCCCATTAGATAACACACAAAGCTCGCTGTTCACAGTTTAGGACTACCTGAAAATGCACCTCTGGAAAATCAGATTGGGGTGCGGGAAGGGGTGCGGGAACGTGGGTTCACACAGCCATTGCCTTGTGTTTTCCCCGCTTTCACGACTGTCCAGTGGAAACTGAGTCTCCAGAACAAGCTGGCGCCTCGTGGGTCGGCCAGCAAGGACCGGGCGCGTGGCTCGCCTCCATCTCCCCTCGGTGCCAGACGCTGCTCGATGCGAAAGGTTGTGGGGGGGAGCGAGAGCGGTCGGTGGGGATCAGGCGTCTGAGAGGGGTGTTTGCCGCTTTGCTGGGTTTCTTTGAGGTGGAATTATCAATGGGCGCAGGGATCTCCCCCAGATCCAGGTATCTGGTTGTTTAAAGCCCCAGGGTACCCTCAGCAAGTGGCTTCAAGAGGGCCTCGCTGAGCCTTCCCCACCCACCCACCCATGTCCAGCTTGTTGGGTGAAGCAGGCGAGCGCGAAAAGGCGAAAGGTTACCCAGACTGCAGTTCGAAGACCTGAGGCTGCGGGTAGTGGTGGGGTGGGAGGTGAGAGCCTGGGGACCTTCCGTGGAGAAGGGGAGCTCGCCACTTTGGGGGAAGGGAGGAGGAAGAGAGCGCAGAGGTGTGAGGGGGCCCCAAGATGAAAAGCAGAAGGGAGGGGAGGAGGAAAGCGAGCGGGCGCAATCCCACCCTTCCAGAAGGTCGTCAACCCCGAAGAAAGCAGACACAGGGTTCCTGACCCCTGCCGGGCACGCCCGGGCGCGGAGCGAGGGACCCCTTCGCAGCGCGCCTTTCCACTTGAGGCCCCCGCCCCGAGGAGCCGGCCGGGCGGCTGCGTGAACAGGTGACTTTATTCACTGCTTCCCGAATCGTCGAGGTCCCGGGACTCGTTTTCCGCCTGGAGATTAAGATCATTGCTCGCGTAATGAACTTAATGCTTTAGGGTAGAGGTGAGTGTGTCTGCGAGTGGGCAGGGGTAGGAATTACCGACCCGATCGATGGGAGACTGGCTTAAAACTAAATCCCTTTTCTCCAGGGCTTCACCGCCTGGTTTTCCCTCGCGGTGGGCTGAGAGTGCCTGGCTGGCAGGGGGCAGCCCCCGGGCGCGGCCAGCAACAACCGAGACCCTAAATGTCCTTCATCTCCCTGCCAAGACCCCCGGGGTACCCGTTTTTTGGGTAAAAGCTCTTAAAAATTCAAATGTTGGCGAACTGATTGCTCAATATGTCGTTTGTTTTCCCTTTCAGCTCCGCCTTGGGAGAGGACGTTACGGACACGTTGGCGGGCAGATTGGGCCAAAAAGTGACAGCCCCCCCCCCCCACACACACACAGCCCGCTCCCCGCCATCCCCCGCTCTCTCTCCCTCACCGCTCTTTTCCCTGGCTCCGGGATTCCCAACGTAGTGTAGACTGCACCTGGCCACCCTGAGTGCTGCGGACCGCTAACAGTCAAGGGGGTGCGGGATGGCACGGAAGAGGGGGATGAAATACGAGGGGAAATGCCGAGCCAGGCGGGGCACACCGCTATCCAATTCCACGCCACTCAGCCGGGCGTCCAAGCGCCCACCCGGGAGCTTGAATCAAGTCATGTTTTTACTGCGTTCACGTGGGCCAAGGGCCTGCTGGGATCCTAAAAGGCAAGGGAAAGTTTGCAAAGGCTTTAAAGCGATCCCGAGGAGCTCCTGCCTAAGGACTCGGGGTGCTGCCCACGAACCCCCTACTGCGGCCCCCCACCCTGGCACTCGCGACCCGCCAGGCGGGCGCTGCCCGGGTTCCAAATGCCCTCCGAGCCCCCAAGCTCTCGGAGTCGGCGCTCCCAGCGCCGCGGTGGGATTCGGCAATAGAATCCATCAAGAAGCCTCTAGTACACCACAAAGCACACCAGAGCGGTTCTAAGGGAAGGGGGCCCAGAGTGCCCCAGGAGGTGCCTTTCCACAACCTTCTGCACAGACCCGGGTCGTCTCGTCTCCAGAGACAAAGTCAGCAGTCCCCTTACACTTGACTTTCCTCTTGCGGTCGGGAGGAGATAGGAAGCCCCTGGAGATGCCGGAGCCGCCCCCAAGGTGCCCTGGGCTCTAAGCATAGACCTGTCCTCACAGGCACAGGGTCCAGGCCTGGACGCTGTGCACCGTAGGACGCAGGGGGCAGCGGCGTCCTGGTCTGGACTCCACGCAGCTGCCGCGGCAGCCCGCGGGAATTCCTTTCCGGCGCGGAGGTTGGCCCAGCCGCCCGCCACCGGCGTCTCGCCTCCCGCCCTGGCCCGCAGACTTGGGCTGGGGGGCGCTGCACACAGCAACCGACCCGGAGCGCAAAATCTGCGTGTCGCGTGGGAGACGCGGGCGGGAGGGGGCGGGTAGGGCTTGCGTTTTTCCTTGTCAGAAGCTTTCGACTTGACTACGAAGTTTCCCAGTAGGCGCCTCTGCCCGGGGGTCGGAGCCTCCCACCGCCGCTCCTTCCCCTCCCTCCACCCCGCCCCCCGCCGGCCCAGTGAGCCGCAGCCTCAGCCCCGGCCTGGCCGCGCGCTAGGTCCCCCAGGCCGGGACCCCGCGCCCGAGCGCCGCGCCTGCCTCCCCGCCGCCCTCCCCAGGCTCCGCGGGGGTGCCTCTCCCCCGGGCGAAACTCGCCGGCCGGGCGCACAGTGAGAAGACACCCGCTGCCTCCCGAGGAACTCCTAATACCATCCATACAGCTTTAATGCGTTTATAATTCGATAAGTGATTTCAATTTGAAATTGTTAGTAACTAATTTTATGGGTAATTTTTCCACATGAAATATTTAAGCATCAGATTAAGGGAGCCAGTTCCGACACAGGATAATAAGGGGGTTTCCCCCCCACCCCCCGCGCCTCCGCCTCCCTCCGTTTCCTACCGAGTCGTTTTTCCAAATCCCCAAAAGATGGCAGTCGAAGCCGACATTCTTCTTTTCCTGCGGCTCTGCGAAGGGAGGGAGGGGGAGAGGGAGGAAGGAAGGAGGGAGGGAAGAAGGGGGGGGCGGAGAGAGAAGAAGAGAGAGAGAGAAAAGAAAAGGAGAGGGAGAAACTAGACGTAGCAAGGACTTTTCAAACTAATTCTTTCACACGTTTTAATACAAGCAAAAAAAAAAGAAAAAAAACCAAAACAGTGGTGAATTTCTTGGCGATGTCCTGGCAGAAAAGAAAGCCAAAAAACGTGCCTTGTAGCCTCAGAGTAGGGGATGTAAGAAACTCAGCACTTTTCAACTAAACCCTCAACTCAGAGCAGAAGCCAGAGAGGGGAGACCGGGGGAGGGGCAAACTGGCTTCTTTGTATTTTAATATTATATTCAAATACTGTACAACTAAGCGACTTGTTCTCTGAAGGACAGGACTCAGCAAATTACTTAATGGGGAGAGAAGAGGTGGGGTGAGGAAAGGTGAGGGGTGGGGGGCGAACTGCTGTGGGCGGAGGGGAGGCTGGGGCCAGCAGCGGATGAATTGCAGACCAGTTGCCAAACTTTTTTTTTTTTTTTCCCCTGCTGCTGCTGCGGCGGCTGCCTTTGCTGCGCCTTTGCTTTGAATGTGGGTAACTAGGAAACAGCAAGCCGTCTGAGAAGACGGAATTTCCAACGTGTAAAATGTTCTTAACGGAACCATTGAGCGAGTGCAATAAGGCGTGAGGGGGAACTAATCTTCCCATTTAAATGTTTGTGGCAATTTTATCTAAATGAATTTTAATGCTAAACGAGGGTAATTCCCCATTTGTAGCGCGTTTACTTCTCTTTCCTGTGCTTTTAAAGCAGTCGAACATCATGCAATGAACAATAACAATAAAAATACTGTCAAGGCATATTATTCATTTCGAATGTGTTATAATTACAGCTGATTAAATATGATAGGGTAAAATATTTTTAATTTTTTAAAAAATATTTAAATCGTGCTAAAAGGTCTCACTCAACCAGCGGGGCCCCCCCATAAAAATAAAAAGCAGGTACAATTGTGGGCCCTTGTTTAGAAGAGGGCGTTCTGTTTTTGTCTTTTAAGAAACATCAAAAACACCCTCAGCACCTCTATTATTTCTTTCTTTCAGATAAGTGTCCTCAATAACCTCCAAGCTGGCTCTGAAATTTACAAGAGAAAAAGCTAAAATCGCATTAAGGGGGAGTGGGGGTGTCCAGGCAAGGGGAGAAACGATCTGAGGAGAGCAAGGCCCTCACAAAGCCGCCGCACGGAGCAGGGAACACAAGGAAAGAACACAGTTTGTTTTATTTTTTCTAATTCATTGGACACTAATGATCTTGAATCTTCATAGTCTCCATATTTCCCGATTCTTCTTCACTTGCACCCTACTCCTCCTCCTGGTGCTTGCCTCTCCCGCCCCCCTGCCCATCTCTCTCTCTCTCCCTCTCTGTCTCCTCCCCTTTCTTTCCCTCCCCCAACCGGCAAGAGCACCGTCAAGAATAAAGGCTGAAAATAACCCACGCACCCAGGCATGTACTGGGGAGGAGGGGCAAATGGATGGGTAGTTCATAAAGTTTAGTATTCATTTTTAAAGTAAATAAATGGTTGTTAACTGCTAGTAACCAGCTACCAAAAGAGAATTATTTCACTAATATGGACTATTTATGTCCCCGAAGAATTGCCAGTGGGGCCAAATCTGAAATTTAAACAAGCCCATATATGGGGTGGGGGCGGAGTGGGGCGGAGGGCGCTGCCGCGCGGAGGCGGCTGAGGGTCGAGCTTCGCTCCGTCTGCGCATCCACGTGTTTAGAAACAAGGCCCAATAAACAAAAGGTGAGAATGCGCGCTGCGCTCCAGCAGGTGAGTCAGTCAATCACACGTCACCTAGTAAACCCAGCCCACAGCTGGTTTCTCTTTTCAAATAGAAAATAGAATTGTTCAGGGCGGGTTTATAGGGTGACATGGGCCTGAAAGTCAGACTTGAGTTTAAGGCGCTCTCCTCCGACCCATCCTTTGTTTACAAAGCAATCACTCCTAAAAGGATGATTCTTGTAAAAGGAGAATTTGCCTTAATTAAAATATTTGTATATCTCCCTTAGCTTTGGGAAGCACTTTTTATAGCAGCAATTTTATTTAAATAAAATTATAAGCTATTCCAGCTTAAACATGTTATTTTGTACCATTTAGCTGGCTGCCATGCAGAAATTCTGTACAGCTGTTCTGGAAAATTGGTTAATAACCAGTTTTATCCAATGCGAACATAGAGAATATTTATAAAAATTAGATTTTGAAGTCTGGTCTCTTCAATTCACATAGTTAATTTCCTAATAAACATCTACTGCTCATCCTAGGTAACATTCTTAGTAAAAGACTTACCTCTGTATTTAGGTTTGCCATTATGTGCAAGAATAATTTCACTGATACTAGGTGAGGAATTCTGTTGGATGCAATCTGAGGCTACAGTTAGTTTAGTGCCTTTGGTCCTTAAATTTGCTGATATTAGGAGTTCATTAAGTCAGCTTAAAGAAATCAGTGACTATTATCAAATAATTTACTTTGTGGTTAAAATTTTCAAGTACAAATATGTCTGAGGGAGCTAAAATTAATTTTCCTATTTACTGCATTAATCCTTAAAAATTTGGGGGGCAGTAAACAAATTTTTCAAGCAGTGGAGTCAGCATGACAAAAATAATCTTGTTTTTATTTTAGATTCAGATTTCATTACTGCACTCAAACGTTACTACAACTGGGCTTGGCGTTATTATACAATCCAAACTGTTTCCGTCAGAAACGCTAAGACTCAGTGTGCAATGATTGTTATTAATAATTAGCTCCTTGGTTTCTTGATAGAAAAAGGCTATCAACAAGCATTTGTTTATCCACAACAAAAAGTATAATTAGCTTATCCCACTTAGTAAATCTTGTATGCATGCCAACTCATACCAAACTGCTACTTTTACAAAAAAAATTGCAATAATACAGTTCATTTTTCCAGTCCTTTTTGCACAAAATTTATTTACAATGTCTACATAAATGCTCCAAGGTGGGACTATGGAAAAATACACACATGACCGATGCTTTGCTCAGAAATAAAGTCAACATATTAAAAATAAATCTTCAGTCTATGTTTTTGAGCTGCATAAAACAGGAAGTGATGTATAAGGTGGTGGTTGTTGCATGGGGACAATGATGCTTGATGTGACAATTAGGCTTCTAAACACACGGCCTTTTGGTTTCCATGCCTCCTCCTACCAGTCTCCTTAAGACACTGCCTGCAACAGCTGATTAATCATTGTTGATGACTGCAGTTTTTCCCATCCTTCCCGATTTACATCTGTTCAGGCCAATTCAAATATGGTGAGTAAATGAATTAGACATGCAAATTCAAGCCCCAGGCTAGAGAGAGAGGGAGAGAGAGAAAAAGAGAGAAAGAAAGAGAGAGAGAGAGAGAGAGAGCGTGCATGGCTGAAATCCTAGGCGAGAAGAAAGATTCTTCTGCCTGATAGTTATTTTAATGCTCTAAAAATCCTGCAAATC
>NC_058412.1:54877615-54903576 GCF_002201575.2 Neomonachus schauinslandi
GGAGTTTATCACCACTAACTCACACTGCTGGGGACTTCAGAGAAACGCATTCCTTGTAGAGATTTCTTGGGTGGCTTTTTTTTTTTTTTTGGCTCTTTATGCAAAGTCTAAGGTCAAGGCGAGGTCACAGCTATATAGTAATTGAACTTATAATATTGCTTTCTCCAGCTAGCCCTGGAAATTTATAATAAACATCTAATTAAGTCATTTAAGTGTCTTAATAAGGCTTATTTTTTACAATTTTTGCAGCCTCTCAAAAAGTGGCTAGCCACTGAATTCTTTTTTAAGTGGTTAGTACAAGCCCTACAAAATCAAGCTTGTGAAATTTCTAACTCTTAAGATCCATTTGTATTGTGTAACGCTAAGAATTATATATCAAATACAGAAAATGAGTGGGACATATTAGATTCTGAAAAAGTAAAGTGCTTTTAGTTTTCAACTCAGATTTGAATAGATGGAACATGAGCAGCACATAAAAAATACAATGAGAAGTTTAATAATGATTAAAGGGTCCATAGTCCGATATGAATTCTAGTTTGTAAGTCTGCCCACTCAGGAAGGAAAGTAGTTCCTAAAAAAACAAACCACTGAACACAGAGAGGGACAGGTTTTTAAAATAAAAATACATGCTTCGTGACATTTTAAGATTCTCAATATCCTATATCCTTTTGTTCTTTTATTATTGGAAAAGTAATTAAAGTCAATAATGAAACTGGAATCTAACTAAAAGGGCACGGTTAGTTCTAACTCTTATTGGCAATATATATTATATCAGTTCTTGTATATGAAGTCCCCGAACTGGCTAATAAAAATATTTAAAACACAGATCTACAACAAATTGTGTTGCAAATCAGGTTATCATTATCTTGTATAAACCATGAAAATTGGAATCATGTGAGCAGAAGCTTAGATTAATTCTCCATTCTCATTATAAGCACAGGTGTAGCACAAACGCCATGTGAAATAACCAATTAAAATGAAAAAAAAATCTGCTTTTTCATTAGCTGCCTTCACTGCATGACCAATTAGAAAATTATTTAATATTAATATTCCGCATATACCAAAAGTAATTTTCATAGTAACTAACATAGGTAAAAGAGCAAAAAAACAGCTCTTTTTCTACGGTTCTGTTCATAATCTGCAGGCTTTTAAAGGAAAGGAACTCTGATAACATTTTTTAAAAGTCCTTTTAAAAACATTATTTTGTGGATATGATTTATACTATTCATCTAAAAATAGGAAGAGCACTTTTTAACAGATGAGAAGCTGAGGCTCAGAGAAATTAAGTGACTTATTTGAGGTCACGTTACCCATGAGATGTTAATAACTTGCTGAATGACACACAGCTGGCAAATGGTAGTGAACACCCCTTCCCCCAACATCCTGACAAGAGCGTGGCCCCTACTGTGCCACCCATCTAGAATATTCTGAACTAAATAGATAGCTAAGAATGAGCTGGTTTTGAGCCAGTCACCACTGTCAACAACCCTACTGCTGAGTCTGGGAATAAGCATGACTGAACATTCTGTAGACTGGGGATTTTGATGACTGTACTGTTTGTGCATATGGACAAAGATAAGGCTATGCATCAGAAGATTCAGTGACTTATCTGTATTCCAAAGCTTGCTTCCTTCACACTCATACATTCAGATTTCCAAAGACCAGTTCATAATAACCAACTTAGGTTTGAATCTATGACTATTAAACCCAAGGAATCATAGAAAAATTAAATCTCAGGTTTGAAAAGGGCTTCCACTGTCACCTAGGTTGGTCACTGACATGAATCATCTCTACGACATCCCCACCAAGTAGATAGGTAGCCTCTGCTGGATTGTTTCTAATAAAGCACTTGCCACCTCACCTGAAAGTGCACTCCAGCTATGGACAAGGTAACTATGAGAAGGTTCTGCATTACTTGATCTAAAATCCTTTCACCAGGACAACTCCTTGGGGGAATTTAAACAATTCTAATCTCACTTCTTCAGGATAGCCTTCAAAATTTAAAGTACAGCCGTCATGCATCACGTTCCATAGGCTTCTCCTTAAGTTAAACATCCATGATTCCTTTTTGTTTTGTTCTGTTTTTGTTTTTGTTTTTGAGACAGAGAGAGAGAGCACGAGCACAGAGGGGAGGGGCAAAGGGACAGGGAGAGAGAGAATCTTAAGCAGGTTCCACGCCCAGCGCAGAGCCCAACGCGGGCTCCATCTCACCACCCTGAGATCATGACCTGAACCAAAGTCACGAGTCAGATACTTAAGCGACTGAACCACCCAGGTGCCCCAAACATCCATGATTCTTAACAAGTTTCTTGTAGAATGAAAGTTCTTCTTGGGTTTTGAGTCCACTCACCATCTGGGCCATACTCTCTGCTCAGTATGCTGAGGTTTGTCTGTGTGCCTCTAAAGGTATTCAGGGGACATCATTAAACGCAGTTACTCCACATCTGCTCTGGTCCCCAGAGTAGATGAGTGTAGAGAGTGAATACCTCATCAGAGAGTGATGTACTCATGTAGAGAGTGAATACCTCATCACAGCCTTTTAGCTAAGGGGCCACAGGTACCAGGTGCTATTTTCTTCCCTTTTGGTGGCAAGAGCCATTTGTTGTTATTGACAACACAGATGTAGGCTACCTATAGGATATGTAGATATAAAGGTGAGAATCCATGCATTTAATAAAATAAAGATTTAAAAAGCTGAAAATCTCAGAACCCCTAATCACTTTGTCCAAAGTGTTTTGACCACATTAGCAGTATGGTGATAACTTCTCACTTTTGAAAATGAATTTAAAACAATTGTTGAATATAATGAACATTATTGATACATAGAGGACATAGGAAACTCTCAGAATCTTATTGGATTATGCTTCCTATCCTTACATGAAACACTGATAATATTATCTATGGTCATGGCAGACATCTTTATCTGAAAATAACTAAGTAAATAGCATCATCTTTTCAATTTTAAAACCATCTCAACATTTGGTTCTATTTAGTGTATTTTATCCTAGACTGTCTTCTATATACTCTCTTCGGAATTAGGCTACATACAGCAAAGCCATGTGTTTAGACGGCTTCGGGGTGAATTCAGATACAAAAACATTTTCCTTCTGGGCAAAGTAATAAAATGACATTCTTGCTCCTCCCACTATAAGTCAAACAGAGGTCAGTTCCCCCATCCCTGTATCTGTTTAAATAAACTGGACCAGCTGTTTGTTTCTAAAATGCCCTTTGACCTTGCGTCTCATCCTCCCTGCTTTTGTGACAGAATGCTTTACTTTCCATTGTGGAAGATTCTAAATTATCAAGAATTTTCTAAACACGGAACCAAAAAAAGACCTTTAGGTTTTATGTAAACTTACATGAACATATTCCCTTCTTAAAACATTCATTTTGAGAAGCATCAGTAAAACCGTTACTTTAAGCTCATATGTGGTGTGTGTGTTCAAATAGATATCTATATTTATGTATGGATACATAAATATATATTAGAACTTCAACGTAAGAAGAAACAATGTTTTTGAAGAGAAAAGAAAAAGAGAATGATAAAATTCCAATTCGAATGTCCAATAAAAAAATCTATTCTCCAACAACCACAAAACAGTTTAAGACAAAATATATCCATGAAATATACACAATCTTTATTATTTTCCATAATAGTAAGGTCTCTTTAAAAAGTTTGTTAGTTTAAAGATGTAAGAGACTTTTTTTTCTTTTTTTTACAACTGATGTCCCAACATTACAGCCCTTGAAACTTAGATGTACACTGTCAGAAATATATGACAACAGGACAGTTCTTCTTACTCATTAAAATAGTTTCACACCTTACTTTAATAGAATGTAGCTCAAAGTTGCCATAAATTGGGCATTTAGAAAGGTAAACCTTTTAGTTGGATGTAAGGTTGGGAAACATCCTGTTGCCTTTCCATATTACATTCCAAACATCAAGGTATATTTTTTTTTATAAATCCCATTTTGCTTTGAAAACACAATGTTCTTTTGTGAAGTACTTTTTAAGAACTGGACACCCTGTAGGTGGTAGAAGACTGAATTAGGGAAAGAATTCCTATCTTTCCTTTTTTCACAGCATCATGGGTTAGAATTTCTTCCCGTGACCAAACTATCCCCTTTCTCAAAACAAGATATTTTATCAAGAATGGGAAGAAAATGGATCGGCCTTATAGTTTCATTCCATGTCAACATAAACAGAGATGTATTTCTTTTTACCCAGTTAATTCGTTTAGGACTAGAATCCTACTAAGGGGGGAATGGGAGGTTAAAAGGGGAGCAAAATCTTCAAAAATCTGAGACATGGGATCATCTCAAAATCAAATTTAATTCTTTGCATTTTTTAAATAGGAATCAGACAAGGAGAATGGGAGATGAATCCTGAATTATGCTAAAAAGAAATACAGGAAGTTTTCCTTTATTCTTTCTTTTCCTTGCCCCCTACATGCTTATTTATCATCAGACTTTAAAGTTGTTGTGTGTTTTTTTTGTTTTTGTTTTTGTTTCCATTCTGCTAATCCTACCTGTCTCTTTTCATTCTCCATCTTTGAATACCTGAATAGTTTTCTGACTAAGATCTGGTAGAACAGCTTTCTGAAGTTGACCTTTGCCCTTTAGCTTATCCTCCACTCAGTGCCCCGGTTATTTCCCACAAAACCGGGGAGGCTAACTTTAGTTTCCTCTTCGTGAGAACCAGGAAGGGTGGCGAGATCACAGTGGGCATCCACTAGAACCAAACACAGGGTATATTTTCCCAGTTCCACAGACAACATTTTCCACATAGCTCTGCCCTTTTCCTCTACTCTTATGCCCTTTGTCTTCCTTGTATAACTTCTCTGTAATACTAACGATGCTAAGGAAAAATGACTTGCTCCCCTTCAGAAATAGCATTTTCACCTTTACTCAATGAATTCTCTTCCTCGGTGTTTACCACCTACTTGTTTACTGATGATTAAGGGCAAACCCACAGTGTGACTTTAGCATGCCACAGCCAACTCAGTGAACCATGTAAAATCAAAATGCTGTTGTTTCTAAACAATGACAGGACTCTCAGTCATCCCCATAGTGTCTCTTGCCAACAAGGCTTAGTGAATAGTCAGCACGAAGGTAGCTACCCATTTAAGTATGGGGAAATACCATTTTACAATACCCTCCTATGCCCAAGGAGCTAAAATTATCAACTTGATATTAAACAGAAGATTTCATTAGATAGCAAGATATGTTAGTGAAGATGCCTTCTATATTTATATTATCCATTAAATAAAGTACTAATTACAGTCATCTTTGATTAATATTTAGGTATTAGTTAGGAATACCTATATACATACTTAGTAAAAACTAATACCATGCATTCTTAAGAATAAGTACTGGTGATTTCTACATGAACTATTCTTTATCAATTAAAAATAAACAGCAAGTAAATATAATATTTAATCTATATATAATTCATTTAGGTAATCTCTATAAATATTTTTATAGAATTAAGACTTCTGAAAATTCTTCAAATATAAAATTTCACGCTGGAAGCTAGTTGCTGAACTCCAGAATTTTGTCCTTTTTCTTCTTATTCTAGTCCATGAATTTCCTTCCTAATGTTTCTTCCAACTTTATCACAATCATTTAAATAAAACTATATATACTATGTATTTGATATTTTTAAAGTCAGCATTTCCTAATAAGTTGAAGGCCAGTTTTATAAACAAACCCTGAGGGAATGAGTTCTAGCTATCTCTCAAATAACTCTCTGTTCTTTTAAACAAAAATCTACTTCAAAATCTTTTGTTGGACTTCTTCATTTCAGATTTACATTTACTTATTGAATTTAATGATCTGTAACTGGCAGTCTTCAGGGTCCAAGCCTCCTACACTCCCTTTCTTTGTGAAATAAAATTTCATAAAACACGATTTTAAGACACTCAAGAAAGTTGACTCAATCTCAAGTCAAACCTTATGAAATCATGTTTCTGGCACCTTTTTCCAGTTTCTCAACCTCCTCCGGATCCAACAGTTCCAGGACTGCAATCCGTCATCTGTGTGTCTGAGGGTGGGAGAGGGGAGTGGACAGGAGGGGAGAAGGGAGCACATGTTCTGCTCTCCATCCATTCTAGAAACAGAATATTGAAATTTCCTACAATCACAATAAGCCCATCAGTCAGCAGTCTGAGGAGATTCCCCTTCTCTAGCAGTGATGGGTGTATTTGTCAAACTACTCTAGAAAGAGCTGAAGTTGTCTCAGACCACTGAGGAAGTTAATTACATATAAAATTTTCTTCAAAGCAACTAGTGAAAAAAATCACTAATTATCTGAAAATTATAATGCAAAGTAATAACAAACCCATGTATTAAGTATTGAAATAACTTTCAAATACTTTATCACTTCATTATATATTATGGGAAGTTTTCCTTGAAAGCAAATTATACAATGATTTTTTATTCTAAAAAAATATAAGCTTGCTAAATCCTTTAATCTGACCTGAATTCAAAGCAAGCGGGGGCTCTTTAGTGGCCGATCTCTAGTTCTTCTGCTACTACCCATGACTTTCTAGATCACTAAAGCACTAGGCTCCAAAACCAGTGGAATAAATTATGGGACTATCTTGCCAGAACTAGCATAAGAAATGCCTGAGAGTTAAAAATATCTTAAGTATCCATTGATATAAAGCATATGTAATAAAATGGTATTTATGCAATATTTACTTAAATGTGACAATTTGCCAAATTTGAGTTTGTATAACTGCACAAATATAAGACAAATAGTGGCTTGCTTAAGGGATATGGAATTAAAATGATTATTGGTGCAATGAACAAGCGATAGGGCAATCTAGGATAGCAAAACCTCCTACAGTACTGAAAAAGCTAAAGTAGGTATAATAATATCTTCAAAGAATAGATGGGTCTCTCTTTAGTTTAAGCTGAACCATTTTTTGTGTAAATTCTAACTTTCCCATATTCACAAAAAGTAAATAAAATTGCATCTAACTAGGCATCCCTTAAACATTACAGAATAAATATGTTTATTTAAAACAGCTCTTGGGCGCCTGGGTGGCTCAGTTGGTTGGGCGACTGCCTTCGGCTCAGGTCATGATCCTGGAGTCCCGGGATCGAGTCCCGCATCGGGCTCCCTGCTCCGCAGGGAGTCTGCTTCTCCCTCTGACCCCCCTCCCTCTCATGCTCTCTGTCTCTCATTCTCTCTGTCTCAAATAAATAAATAAAATCTTTAAAAAAAAATAAAAAAAAAATAAAAAAAATAAAACAGCTCTTAATGTTCTGCCACTCTCCATTATACATAGGATGACCACACAATTTATCATTTAAAGTCAGACACTTTTGAGAGTAAATGGACACTATTAATAATTATGCTGGACAATAAGTCTAAACCATGAATATTTCAGGCAATTGGGGTGTATGGCCACCCTAAGGATCAAATATGCACTTTTTTTTTTTCCCAAGTAAAACTTCCCCTGCGTGATTGGAATTGCAACCCTCTTGTGTGAGAATGGGGACCAGCCCTGGCATACATAAGGTGTCATAGAATCCCAGTACCCCTTTGGAGTGTCTCTGAGCTCCTTCCTTTCTGGAGGATCTCTCCTTTAGTTGCCTCAGCTCCCCAAGCCATCACTAGCCAAAAACTTCCCAGGCCTGGAGTCTCCACTCCAAGGGAGTGCCAAGGAAGGATATCTCAAAATTTAGCTTGATTTCTGCTTTCACCTGGTCACAGGTTAGACTACAGAATGGCACAATGAAGCCTGACTTGAATGGAGGCCTGTCTCTCTCCCTTAGAAGGTTCATTGTAACTTCTGTTTCAATTCGTAAAGCTTGAAACCTGAGTTCTATGTAATATATATCAAAATGTAATCCATAGGCCTTAAATGCAAATGGAACCAGTTATACCAATTATACTCAAAGACAAAAATCTCTCAGTTGAGGTATATGACAAAATTTTTCAAATGAAGGCAACAAACTAATAAAATGACCTCCTCGTGGAACTTGTCAAATCTCTGGAAAATGCTTAGGGTCGTCTAAGTCACCCTGAGGAAATTTGGAAGCTGTGTGTCTCACTTGAGTGGCTATCCTTTTCTTTGAACAATATCACTCATCACTATTACGGCCAAAACACTGGCCAAGGATGGAGAGTCAGAGCAGCATCCAGGGAAAAGGGTATGAGGACTGAGTGGGAAAATTGCCACTCAATGCTCTGAGATCATAGTAGTGTTCAGGTGCGGGAACCATGATGACCACGTGAGTTAATGTCTATAAAAAGAGCTTTGCAAATTTTAAGCCAAAGACAAGGGTTTGTTGAGATACTGTCATTATGATTCTCAAAAAATACCTAATGGTACAAAAATGTACACACGAACACTTACAGCCACAAAAGGTGGGCACGATGTGGTCTGTCTGGACAATGGAACATTCTTCAGCCATAAAGAGGAATGTAGTACTGCTCTCTGCTACATTCATGAACCTTGACAACAAAATGCTAAGTTAAAGTCTGAGCCAGTCCCAAAAGGCCACATGTTTACATGATCACATTTATGGGAAATGTCCAGAATAGGCAGATCTACAGAGACAGAGAGTGGGGGATGGAAATATGGGAGGAGTAACAGCTAAAGGGTAAAGGGTTTCTTTATATATAATATATATGTATATATATATATATATATAATATATATATATTAAAGATTTTTTTATTTTTTTTATTTTTTATTTTTTTTTAAAGGTTTTATTTATTTATTTGACAGAGAGACACAGCGAGAGACGGAACACAAGCAGGGGGAGTGGGAGAGGGAGAAGCAGGCTTCCCGCAGAGCAGGGAGCCCGATGCGGGGCTCGATCCCAGGACCCTGGGATCATGACCTGAGCCGGAGGCAGATGCGCAACGACGGAGCCACCCAGGCGCCCCTATATTAAAGATTTTTTTGAGAGAGAGCCTGGGGGGAGGGGCAGTGGGAGAGAGTGGGAGAGGGAGAGAATCTCAGGCGGACTCCCCACGGAGAGTGGAGCCTAATGTGGGGGGGGCTCGATCTCACAACCCTGAGATCATGATCTGAACCGAAATCAAGAGTTAGACGTTTAACTACCTGAGCCACCCAGGCGCCCCTACAGGGTTTCTTTCTCAGATGATAAAAATGTTCTAAAAGTGATTATGGTGATGGTTGCACAATATCTGTGAATATACTAAAAACCATTGAATTGTACACTCTAAATGGGCAAATTTCATGGTATGTGAATTATATCCCAATAAATCTGTTAATAATAAATGCATAAGGGTAGAAGAGGTGCCAAACAAGGAACCAGCCCCATCCTAGCCTCTCATTAGCAGCATTACATTGTAGAGCCCTGAGCCCCATCTGTCAAATGGTGCATTAAATCCCATCCAGGACTTGGGCTCTGACATTCTGCAGCATGATGTTCCTAAAATTTTAATCCATTCCCCTTTGTGATAAACTTCAAAATCTCATATCCCTTTGTGATTTGGAATCTTAAAAGAAAGAGCTTGACTAAAATCAAAAGTTAATTCTCAATAGGCCTTTTTATACTACATTCACTCACAATGATTCTGATATGCCTTTTCTGGCCCCCAGTCCCTCTCAGCCCCCACTTGGCCCTAAGGATGGGGATCTCTGCCGTAACCTATTGTACTTTCCTTTCTGTAAACAGAACTGCCAGGTGACCAGCCGTGGGAGCTGAGATCAGACATCTTTGGACATGTACGCTTCTTCCCATTAGCTTTTTCAACATCCCCTACTCCCTGCCCTTCCAAGCACATATGAACTCTGACCCAAACTAGGGATCAAATAAAATCAACCATAGCAGATGTTCAAGGGATATAGGCCAACAAACCCTGCAAGTGGACAACAACTCTCAAAACGACTGATTTACATTCAAATCAGCATTCTAGGACAGAAAGTACTGGAAACGTAAATACACGTATTTTTAATCATAGTGCATTTAACTTCCATCCCGAGGCAATATACGATTCTTAAAATACAGTGATTTTAGCAATAGTAAGCCAGATCTCTCCAATGACAAGAAATCCATTTTTGAGCTAAATCACATTTAGAACCCAAGACCAATAATCCCCATAGGCCTGAAAAAGTTGTGTTGGGGAAGGCAAATGTTTTTTCCCTTCTTCAATGATCAGATCCAATCTTGTGAGTCATTAGGTCCTTTAGTCACATTGGTTAAGAGGGTAAAGAGGAAAAGAAGAGCTCTCAAGGATGGCAACAGATTAAGGTTTTTTTGTTTATTTGTTATTGTTCAGGTGTCAAGAGCTGGATAGTATTCATTATTTCCTATGCTAATGGGTCAGGCTTAAAAGCCTCATAAGAATGGAAATGAAAAGGAAAATACCAATGACTATACCGGCAGTGAAAGGGAGAGCCCTCTTTTGCCAAAGGTATAAGCATCCCTGCTGTTGGAGATTACTGTTTGTTTGGCTGGTTGGTTTTTAATGTTCCCTTTCCCCTTAAAAATTAGGAAAGAAGCAATACAAAATACCTAAGCATCTACACAAAACTCTGGGTACTCACACACTGGAGCGATGCGGCGGGCTGAATCCAAGAGGACGTTTACCCTCAGAAACATTTCCACCCGCACCCCCCACACCCCTGGCTTCACTCCATTTTTGAGAAAATCGTTTTTATTCAACAAGGAGGCAACATTTGCCCCATTTTTTTAATATTTCAGGCTGCTTTTTTTAACCACTCAGAAATGCTGTTTGTTTTAGGTGCGTGCAGCCTGAAGCAAGATGATGAGGTCAGAGACAGATGAGGGGTCTCTGTGGGCACAGCTCGGTGGGGCTTCAGTGCTCAACGGTTAATCACCCAGCACCAGCCTCAGCAACTGTTGACACAAAATCGGTGGAGATCAGGTCTGTGCAAGCAGAAAATACCAGAAAGGCAAACTATATGTAAACACACTTAAGACAGATTTGACAAGAATAGACCTAAACCTGACTTGCTAGGAAACTCCCCATGTCTAAGGCTTCAGGGTCCCTCTCAGCTGAGGCCCTTTCCCCTTATAGAGCTGCCTTTGAGAAGAAAAAGGGTAACACTTGAAAAACTGAAACAAGTTTACAGAAGACAGCTGAGACATTTGTCCCCTTGATTCACATAGCATGAGTTTCAAATCTGCTCCCACATGCAGGATTTATGTCATGTAATACAGTTCTTCCATGCATACTTGGAGCAGAGCCAAATGGGGGGTGGGGAGGGGGGGGCACTGGGCACATACAACCACAACTCAAAAAGTTATTTCTCCTGACCTATAAAACTCATGCAAAGAAGCAAATGGATAATGCTTAAACAGTCTTTTAATCTTATCTAACTGACACCTGACAACCCATTACTTATAGATTATTAATGCACCCACTAAAAAGTTTGTCATGTACAAAATTACGAGAGAAAAAGATTGAACGCCTGAGGAAAAAACAAATTTTGCTGTACAATAACTTCAGAAATTTCAAGCCTATTATCTGTCATGCCCTTCACAAACTCATAGCACACTGTTAAAAACAACTGATTTATCTTTATTATGAATCCTAAAATGACAGCACACAGGTTTTTCATGTCTTGTGATAACGCTTAATTTCATCCCGTTTTTATTTTATGGTGCTTGATTTGCTTATTTAAGATGAAGGAAAGTAGCAACTTTTTAAATTAATTTCCCCGTTTGTCTCTTTATCAGAGGCCCTGGGTTTTTCCCCAGTCCTGGCGTAAAGCGGGAATCAGAGGCAGGCTCAGAGCAATCGCCTTGCTTCTCTTTGGTTGGCAGTCCCACGCAGTCTAGAATAGGACAGCGGGAAGAGGCGCAGAGTCCCATCAATGGGCCCTCCCTGTCCATTTTAGCAGTGGAAGCTACTGCCCATGGAGACAGAGTGACTTGATCAAGGACACACGTCTAACTGGTGAGGAGTGGGGAAGACCGCTCAACATGCTCTTTCTCTTGCATGTTCCCTCCCCTTACTCGTCTGTGTAAATTGTACATTGTCACAAGGCCCACAGGGGAGTCGCTCCTTAGCCACCCGTGGATGCCCCAGCTCTTCTCCCTGGACCCATGATGCCTCTCAGCCCCCTCACTTGCCACGCTGCCTGCAAGTGAATGGGAGTCAGGTCCCGCTCTGCCAGGCTGCATGCCACACAGGCGGTTGTCTCCACTTCTCTGACCAGATCATTGTGCCAAGACACTGAAAACAACAAGTCTGGCTTAATTAGGACTCGCAACCAGTCCTGCTGACCTACATACCATGTTCAAAGTCAACCACCAACCACTGGTTTCACAGCCTGGAAAGGGATCACAGACATTCAGAAACACTGGGCTCATCATGATGGAGATACATCACTCTCCCCACTCACTCCACCCTGGGCCTCCCCTCAACCCCAGCCCCACGGGGTCCTGAAGTACTTGCCCAGGTTGTACCAACTCCCCACTTGAGGCATCACACTCCTGTCTTGTCCTGGAAAGCTCAGAAACTGTCTTTGTGTGCAGGCTGGAGGAGAAACCGCAGTTACACCAACCGGTATTCGGACTTTCGAATGCACCTTCCTTCGTCCCACACCTTCCTCTTTCTTTTCTCACGTAGACTCAGGGCCCGGCGGTGGAAGGGGCAGGCTTTTCCGCCCGGCGCAGTGGCCCAACACCAAGCCCTTCGGGAGGGCTCTCCGCTTTTCGCGGGATTCACGGTGGCATGATTTCACACAGAAGGCGGGGGGAAGCTCTGAGCAAACTTATTGAGTCAAACTTACGACAAAGTATATTTAACAGACTGCAGAGTCATTTTCAAAGAGGATTGTTTGCTGGAAATTTTTACAATCTGCAGACAAAAGCAGCGTCTCTGTTGAACTCCTAAGACTCTCTGACATGACAATACCTGAAGGTTTCTAAATTCACAGCTCTTTTCCCTGCAAGCTATTTGCTCAGCTTTCCTAATAATACCCTGCCTGCCTGGCACCTCGCCAGCTCTGTCTCAGGCAATATGCAAGCTAAACATTTTTTGACTGATTTCAATATTTTTCTTATGCGCTAGACAGTATTTTATCTAGTGAGTATTACCGATTGCTATAATCTAAGGCCACAGTCAGTGCCGGTAAAGGTAATATTACTAGAATTGACACTCAAGGTGAAAAGCATAGCAATTAGCAGGGGCTTGGAGAGCAACAACCCATGCTGAAACATGCTGGAGAGTTATTCTACCTCTAGTTCTCCTTCTTCTCTTTCTTCTTTCAAGAATATTGCACCTGTTACCCCATTGATCAATTAGGAAGTCTACCTTAAATGTGGTTTACACTGAAATCCTCAAGGGGAAAAGTTAAACCACCTGCTTAATAAAAGTATCTTTTGTGTGTGAAGTTGTTCCATCCCTAGGTGATTTCTAGGCCAGGAAAATCACTACACACCCTGCACTTTCATTTTGCAGTTGAATAGCAAACAAATGACCCAGTGCTTCTTGCACTGTTTTTTACATCTGTTTTCCTTGCTTTTGTGTCATGCCTCTGTTTAGCTTTATTGACAAAACAATCTGTGCCTAATGTTTAAACAACATCTGTAAAATGTATTATTAAATTATGTTGGAAGAAAAAGCAGAGCAATTCTATGAAACCCTGTGACCCCCTATTGATTTTTAGATCACAGAAGTTGAAAGGATAATTTGTGAATGTTTTAACATTTACATCGACACAGGTACCTATATTTATAGAATCTTTGATTACTTATAAAAGTATTTGCTACATTATTACCATAACTCAGAAAGAAACCTGACCTTTAACAGTTGAATCTGTTTATTATAAGGGAGATCCTATTTTTTAAAAATAAGTTTACATTTTTACCTGCCAGTGACATAAATCTCTAAGGATAACATACTTCCCCCCCCCCCACCTCCACTGGTAATAAATGGGAAGTGATGCCTGAATGCTTTGCAGTTTTGAAGGCAGTAAATGAAGTAACTAGGAAAATCTGGTATATGTACTAAATCTGAGAATGGTAGAGCTGTGATAGTTCTGTAAAAAGTGTCACCTCAGATGTTAAGATGCTCCCTGGAATTTTATGCACCCAACTGATGGAGAGTGATTTTTCTTTCTGCACACAGACTGTGTTTCACATACACTATATATTTTGCACCTAAGATCCATATTGCTTTCTCAGAGCATAAAGAAATAATCATTTAACATTAGGCCTTAATGGGAAAGTGTTTGGATGAGCAGTAGTAAACAAAGAAACTGTAAAATTTATTCAATACACCCTAGGCTAGAACTCCGCTGAGGCAGAATGTTGTCTGAGGCATCCAGCAAGGAAGATAAAACCACAGGCCCAAGTCTGCATCGTATGGAAGTCCCAGCTCTGCAACACTGCTGCGAAAACAGAGAAGGAAGGCCATTCTACACTCACATTTCCAAATAAAAAAATAAAGTTGGTGTATTCAGGAGAAAAAAAAAGAACCAAAGATTGACTTTGTGTGTGTGTATGTTTTCTTTTCTTTTTTTTTTTTTTTAAGATTTTATTTATTTATTTGAGACAGAGAGAAGGAGAGACAGAGAGCATGAGAGGGAGGAGGGTCAGAGGGAGAAGCAGACTCCCTGCCGAGCAGGGAGCCCGATGCGGGACTCGATCCCGGGACTCCAGGATCATGACCTGAGCCGAAGGCAGTCGCTTAACCAACTGAGCCACCCAGGCGCCCTGTGTATGTTTTCTTTAAAGTTCGACCTAAATAATTAAAGATCTAAATAACCATCTCAAAATGTAGGAAGTTTCTGCTTAAATGACTAAAACATTCAACATTGTAGTAATATGCTTTCACGGCTGATATAACAGAAGTAATTTTCATAGCCACAACAACAATGGAAAAACAAAAAGGCAAAAGTCCCAAGTGCTATTATTGCTCATTTTGGGATCAAATCATAATTGGGAGGGAGAAAGCAAAGAAAGAAGAACACATGAATGTATAGCACATATTATATTTCAAAGATTACTGTGCTTTTAAGTCTAGGTCTACCACAGCATGCTAGAGTGAGATGTTCATGCAATGAGTTAGGGAAGTTGATTTTTTAAAAACATGCAGTTGCCTCAGATACTTCTACAATTAAGGTAAAAATATTTTCACCCAAATTATTTGCATCATTGCCTCAATTCTCAAAAAATTTGTTGGCGTAGACTTGTCCTACGATGTCTCATCTAATAAATTTCACATTCCATCCCCAGGCCCAGTTCCTATAACCACTAATAGCAACCATTTTAAGATTCCTCCTCTCTGTTTTCATTCTGACACATAGATCAAACATAAGAGTTACAAGAGTTATTTCTTTTAATCCAAATTTTCTTTGAATTAATCAAATCTGTCTTGTTGTTTTCCATTTAAATTCTCCCTATTGTCTCCTCACACACACACCGCCCCCCCCCCCCCCCCCCCGCCGCCCCCCAGATCCCATCTGCTTTGGCCTGGGCTAGCCAAGGCGGGTAGTTTGTATCACTCATGGCAATTAGAGAGATGGGAGATCAGTTCAGCGATGGGATGAAAGAGCCATTACAACACACCAAACTTTGCTCATCTTTGTTTCAGTCAAAACCTAACTTAAAACTGCATCGGCCAATGTTTCTAAGACAAGCTCACCACTAGACATGAGTTTATATTTTTCACTTTCATATTGTGTACTTTGATACACGATGTTGCTGCCAATAATTATGACTGATCTACACCCAACCTGCCCTTCAGCATTTTACTAAACCTCTTCAACAGTGACTCATAGTTCATACAAAACATACATGTGTGTTAACAAGTTTTAAGAAATCCAAGAGGGAAGACACACATTTTTTAATGTTGTGGCTAAATGAAGTGAAGGGGAAATGTTAAAATACTAATGAGGATTTTCTTTTAATTATGATTTCCAGAAGGAAGGAACTTGGGCTTGATGCTCAATATAGGAAAAAATGTTTACAAGCTCTCAAGAAAGCTTTGTGTAATGTTTTATTATGGTAAAGTAAAATGAAAAGCCTTTAGTGGTTCTGCTGCTTTTAGTCTTCAAGGATGCCACAATTTAAGATGCTCTGACATCTTCGGTTTTCATACAATACCATCTGGGTTTCCCCATTTTTGCAACCTATTTCCTACTCAAAGCCAAAAAAAATCTATTATCAGCTCCTTAAAAGTTGAAGGTTTGGATGAAAATTAAGAAACCATTAGAATCTCAAATCGAACACGGGAATGTCATTATTCACCAAACTTAGGAGAAACACTCTCTCTTACAACTTTGATTTACTTGAGGGAAATTCTCTACCACAAAGTTGTTAGAGCTGAAAGAGTTGCCAAGTACAAAACAATGAAGTGCAAGCCAAAGTCACTTCTAACTCCACAGAGAAGTAGGGAGAAACAGGCGCAGTACACAGGGCCCATGGAGAACACAACTGGGCTCACAGCCCGCAGAACTGAAAGTGATGTGTATTTATGTACCTGTGCAGAACTGAATATCCGTGTGAAGTGGATAGTAAGTCTGCATATAACTCTGAAAAGTATTATGACTTTTTTAAGGTCCCTTTTTCCTCCTCTACCTGCAAAACTGAGGAAGTTGCTTTATGGTCGCCCAGTAGAATCTGGGTAAGTGACAATTGCATACTGTTTGGTGTCCCAGGAATGCCTGCCTGCCCGTGCAGCCACAGGAAATAGCCCTGAAGTTCATCCACTTGTGGAAAGAACGTTGTCTTGGGATCTATTCTCTGGTAACAATGTCTATAGAGGGGGGTTTGCTAGGGACACGGCAGAGGAAGAGAGATGGCGCGTGTGACAGACCACCTGAGGGGCAGCGCTTTTGCCTTCCTTAATTTGAGTTCGCCCTGCCACTCCTTGGCCCTCAAATGGGAACATTTCCCAGGGAAATAACATTAGTACAGCCTCTGTTGTGTTCAAATTGCATCATCGGTTTAACCTTGAAAATACATTTGAATTCAGACGTGCATGCAAAATTGATGGTCTACCCTATAAACATTGTCCAGGAGGACCTGAAGCCTAAGTTCAAATATATAGTATCAACAGTCTTGGAAATTAAGATACAATAGAGGGCACAAACAGGCAAACAAAAATTCGCAGCAGGGACACACTCCTAGCAACACATGTAGGTATAGTATGGCTTCCGTTGGCTCCCTATCCACTTGACTAAAGGCTGCAAAAATTGATCTCCCAAGGCTGCGGTAAGGTCATAGAAACTGATAACCCTTACAAGCAATGCTTATGTGAGTCTGTCTGTGTCTTGCAGATAGTGCACTTTGTAAATTAATCCTCCAAAGGCAAATATATTGTAAGTAGCTTGTTATCTTTAAAATACTAAATTGAAGAATACATGGGATTATATTGACAGAAATTACATTTTCTGTAATGGGGTTTAATATATCTGGAATCTCTCCCAAAGGCTCCCAGGCTCTCTAACAGAGAAGGGTCTGTTAATGTAGGTGCAATGGACATCAAGAACAAATTTATTCACCAAAATGGATTAGGCCATGTAATCAGAGATTCTATAATATTAATCTTTGACACTTATTGAACAGAAAGAAATACTTCCGTCTGCAAACTGGCATTCCCAGTTCTCCCCTTTCCCCAACCAGGCTGTGCGCCTTTTCTGGATTTTACTTCAAAGAGGATAAGGTTTCCCCATCATAAACACTAATCTAAAAATATTAGGACAATTAATTAGATACACTTAGTTTGAGAGGATATTGGATTTCAATACCCTTCAAATATGACACAAGCTCTGGGTGATTATATGAACCTGGCTTTCAGCACACTCACAAAGGGTAATAAATCATACTTTCCCAAAGCCTCGTTGCCATACCACCGTACATTGTCAGAATATTGTTGGCTGGTACTTGGTACGGAATCTCAGCTTCCCCCAAATCAGGAATTCACACATTTATTTAGAAACAGTATTGCACAGCCCGGAGATACAGCAGGTTTTGAATAGCTTCAAAGTGGAAACATAAATAATTTCTCTTTTTCCATGGACGGAAGATGGGAGGAAACGGGAGACTATCCTCGAATGCTCAGGCCTAACAAAATAACTGCAGTTAGTTATTCACTGAATGTAAAACCTGACTGATAAGTGATGGTGGATTTTCTTGTTCCACAGAAAACAGGATGATACCACTCTTTCTATCGATTATCCTAAAGCGGGAGGAAAAGCCATTTATAGAGCCACAGTGAATGTGAATTAAACACTTATTTATACTATGCCTAAAATTTGTCAATTTTAAAGGCAATGGAAAACAATGCAATGTTGGGGTGTGTGTGTGTGTGTTTTCCATGCTAGCAAGTGCTCTCACCCATCAGTCAACCGTTTACTTTCACCTTTGGATCCACAAGCCACCAGGGAAAACAGCAACAACTGGGTGTGTCTTCTTAATGCAAAACATTAGCTGCAGGTTGCCAGAGGGGGAAACAGATTGTGTGTAAACACAAAGCTAAATTACTTACCAATTGTTCACTTGTAGGATGGTGAGTCCCGTGTCTTGTGCCAACTGCTTTTTCTGTTCTTCAGAAGGGTAAGGGTGCTGAAAGAGAACAAGAAAGATAGATGTGTGCACATATACTTTGGGCAGATAGTGCATATATCACATGTCAGGTGCAATGCTAGGGGCTAGGGATTCAATAATAAACACATATGCTCTGTAAAAAAAAATATGTGTATACCAGGCAATATTTAGGCTATTTTGTCAATAGCCTAAGTGTCCAGCGAAGTCTATAATTAAAGGTAAAAATGCTGAGGTGTGTTACTCTTATTAATGGAATACTACATCATCTAATTAATGGCAGTAAAAGACAAGCCAATTACAAAGATTAGTGAAGTGTATAAATAGCTACTTAGAATACTTGCAGAACCTTGATACTGAGTTTATCCTTTAAAGGCTTATTTGTTGCAAACACAGAAAGTTTAGTATGATCTTCACTGTATTTTATAGGATTAAAATAAGGACAAGCCCTTTTTGATGATATGAAAGCGTATCACCTTGACATAATATTTTCATAATTCAGAACCACGGGCTTCTAAAGCTGAACCATTTGGACCAACCACCTTAGCTGAGGTCCCCAGTAGTTAAGCACTTTGCTAGCATGACATTTTTCCCTCTAAAACACCATATTGCCAGATGCAAATATCAAAATTAAAGTGGGTGTATTTTTTTTTTAGCCACTAATCATTGTAGCTCTTCTAAACACAAACAAATGACATTCAACCAAAGTTGGTTTCCATATCTGAATGTCAACACATGCTGGGATTCTGAACACAGGCCAATACAAGGTCAAAGACCAGCATATTTTGCATGCTAAGAACAAGCCCGGCCATGTTCCTCATGAGTTAGAGTGGATAAAAAAGTATTACAGGATTAGATAATAAAATGAAATTCATACCCTCTTGAAAGAATGTTTGGAATTCTACTGAAATTAGTTTTGGCACAAATACTTTTTGTTCAGTAATGAACTATATCTAAATCTGAAATACATGTTTCTGAAGCGGGACATGGTATCCATCTATGGACACATTGACCAGCTTGAAACGCTGCATCCCAAGAAATTCTCCCAAGATAAAAATTGTTCTGCTAGTCAACGCTCTATTCCCTTATGAATAAGAAAGGGCACCCTCAACTCTCAATTTAACTATCTGTGCCATTGGAAACTATATTCTGGTCTATTGAATGTTAATTAACATAGCTTTTAATCTCATTAATAATGTCTGATTAGATGCTAAGAAGGCTCGTTAATGACCACTTTAATGCTCTTATATGTAAGTTTAAATATGTTCTATATCTGTACACGTGGGATTCGTTTGTGGAGAGCAGAGATGTTAGCAATTTTTCCCATAAGCATTGTCTTTGATGGTCACTTAATCAATAAATACACAATTAGAATAAGGCTTTGCTTTCATGGAATATAGTGCCTTTCTCTAAAGAGCTCCAAGTATATTACAGACAGGATGGTGATTAATCCCCATTATATCCCTTTGAGGGACATAAATGGAATCTATTGTCCCTCCTGTCTTCCAGGTGAGGAAACTGGCCAGGGAAAGACACGGTCAGCAGCCACACAACTCAGCGATATTTCCTGCTTCCCTTCCAGTGTCTAAGTCTCACCATGACTGAGGGATGTGGCAAATGCCTCTCAGAATCTTCATTCTTTTTTTTTTTTTTTAAGATTTTTTTTATTTATTTGAGAGAAAGAGAGAGTGAGAGAGAGCATGAGAAGGGAGAGGGTCAAAGGGAGAAGCAGACTCCCTACCGAGCAGGGAGCCCGATGTGGGACTCGATCCCAGGACTCTGGGATCATGCCCTGAGCCGAAGTCAGTCACTTAACCACTGAGCCACCCAGGCGCCCAGAATCTTCATTCTTATGCCCACTCCAAAACCTCCAGACTGCTTACTATGGCCTGCAAGGCACGCCACCATCCAGCTCTGCCCACCTCTCAGACTGGGTGGCCTTTTCTTCACACCCTCCCCCGCTCCACCCCTCTGTCCAGCCACACAGTCCTCCTTTCTGTTCTTCCAACACACCAACCTTATCCCTACCACTCAGGCTCCTGCTCTGGGGTCACTTTCTCGTCTCAGCCCAAAGGCCAAACCTCACCCACCCAGTGTCCACCAGCCTACCTTACTGTTCTCACGTCAGGCTTTTCCTTCTTCCCTAAAGGCAAAGCATCGCTCTCTGAAACACCTGCTCTGATGATTTGGGTCCTGTGGGCGTGCCTCCTCTCACTCACCCAGCAACTCCAAAGTAGTGACTTTCGCATTCACCATTCTCAAAGCCCAGCGTGGCACATAATGGGAGGTCAGTAAATATCTGTGAAACAAGAAGGAGGCTACGTCCTGCCATGATACACAGATACTCTCCACTCAGATGCAACATCAAAATGTATAATAAAAATGTTTTCAACAGCCCACAGGAGGGATAAGCAATCCAATTTGAGATCCACAATGCTACTTTCCTGACTTCATTCCTAACAGTGATGTCAACCCACTCTTCTCAAGTAACAGTATATAAACTTCATAATAGGTTAAGATCATAGGTGACAGTCCCCCTACTCAACATAATGCCAGTCATCCTAGGAAAATCTCATGCCTGGATACTGAGCTAAAAGCAATTCTCTACCCTAAGGTTTAAAACATAGCTCCAGCCGCACAATACAAACCATATGAACCTCTTATCCTATGAACAGATACTGAATTAGGGCTTGATATACAGAAGTTCTCTGTCTACACTAGTTGAAGAATTGTATATAAGGTATACACGGCCCCATTAGATTGTATAAATTATGCTGCCACTCGCTAATTACGAGCTTTCAAATAAGGGACAACTTTTCTAATCCTCAATTTTGTCATCTGGAGTTGAAGATCCATCAAAGTTAGAGGTTACCCAGGCTTGCAATTCTTCCACATTATAAGCCTGATTTTGAAAAATACAAATTTTAGCATCTAAGCTGTTGGCACTCCTTGCCATATAAAGTTGTAGACCCATGTACACAAGTCGTTTCCAATCTGTAACATCTTCTGTAATTTGCTTATGATTTTTCAGGTCCTGTGGAAAGCTCAGTGGTTTTCAATAGAATTAATAAATATGTCAACAGTCTCACTTCACTATAGCTGGATGGCAATACCTTTTGCCCTGTCTTGTTGGTTGTGTCTTAATATAATGACCAGAACTGGATAAAAATTAATATTTATGCCATTTACCTTTAGTTGCTTCAAAAATTGAGGATGGTCACAGTCATTTATTTGTGCTGTGTTTTCAAGAGTATTTTTGCATGCCTGTTTGTGAGTAAGTTTTACAACCATTCTTACAAAGCAAATGGAACTCACATTTTATTTATGCAGGTGGTGTCAGGAAAATTCTCTCTGGATCATTAAAATTACCTGAATCATTACAGCTTCAAAGAGCAATCAATGGCCCTCAGAATTTCAGCGCAGATTTAGGTTGTTTCTTCACATCATGCAGTTTCTGATCTCATAATTTAAATATCATAAAATGAGAAAGTTCTAGCCTTTTTTTCCTGTCACTTTTCATGTGATCTGATTTTAAGTAATTGGAACAAACTGTGTCTAATTTCATGCAGCATAATTGCTAGGCAGCCTCAAGCTATGGAGACCCAGCACTCTGTCTCCATTAAACAATTTTCAGTCATCAGGATATATATATATTTTTTAATAGAAATGAATGAGCCTGGATGAAATTAAATGTCACAATAATCTGGTCATTGTTAAGGGGGTGGGGGGATAGGTGTCAACAAAATTCCCTAAACCCTTGTCTATGGCAGGGAGATGGAATTTCTTCTTTTTCTCATAGTTCTTGGCCTGCGTGTCCCGCAAACTTTTAATTCCCTGGAAAACAAAAAACAAAAAACAAAAAACGAAACAGAAAAACACAAACCCATAATTGCTAGAATCACATGAAAGCTGTGACTTCAGGTAGCTAATCCACAGTCAGCCAAAAATTCACAAAGAAGCAAGCTTTTAACTGAAATCCAGTATCTTTAAATATCTTAAATCCTATGCATCTTTCCTAAAGAAGCTTTTTGTGGGCAGTATGAGTTATTCCTTTGTAGACTTAAAAAAACCCGGCTTGACAAAAACCCAACATGCCACGAGCAAGGCTGCTGTAAAAACATTCAAAATCCTGTTGTGTTATGCCCACAGGGCTGGTGAGGCCGTTAGAGGGAAAAGGTAGACATCATTTTACAAAAGAGATAAAGAGATGTGCCATTTTAGGAAGAGAATGGGAAATTCCTTCCAAACCACTGCAACCAAGAGCCTAGGTCACCCCTTGCCGGTCTCCTGAACACCTTTGCTGTTAATGGCAAGGACACCCCTTTAAGGAAGATCAGGAGGTTCTTATGAAGGGAAGAGGGGTTGCACTTGCCAGCTACACCAATCAACCTAATCACTTTGGGATATCAAAGCAAATTTGACCACAGTCCAATAGGTAGTGACAGGAGACCTCGCCTTTGTTGTGTACATTAGCGTCATGCCATTATCTCTTAAAAGCTTAATTATTTGCAAACAATTGATCAAGATGGGAATTTGAGAAAGGATATGCAGGGGCCACTGGGAGAACTGAACGCATTAAGAGAGCAAACAAAATTACCTTTAGATCTTACAATCAGAATTAACGATTGAGACGGGACAGCTAGGCTGGGCAGTAGCTGCAAGCGCTCTTTCCCGAGTGTTTCCCATTTGATCTGCATTAACACCTCAGGAATGAGTGAAAGCCATAAAAGAGTGATTATGTCAGGGTAAAGCTGACCCTTCCAGCACCAGCCCGGCACACGTGTATTAGGCTGGCTTCGCTGGGGAGAGAAGAGATGATGGACTCCATGGGAAAAGCAGCAGCTTGGGGGGGTGGGGGGTGGGGAATGGGACCCCAAGCACAGAGAATAGCTCACAGTCTGATCATCCTGATTTCAATAATCAACACCCTGACTTCTCCTTTCCGGGATAAGTCTCCTGCTGAAAGAGAAACAGTTTGTCCCTCTTTGTGTTTCTGGCTCTGAAGTGCGACTTCTAATAATGAGCTCGTACAGCAGTGATTGCTTAATAACCCCATCAAAGAATAAACTGATCCCTGGAGTATGCAGCCTGCGTAAGAGAAATGGTTAAAGAGTGTCAAGAAAATCTAAAAATAGCCTACATAAAAGTGAAGTCGGAACCGTCATTTTATCAGCCCCAAAGAATAGAAGGTGACAGGAAGAAAATGGCAACGTGCTAAAGAAAGTTATCTCTGCACAATTTCGATTTTATTTCTTGAGGTTGGGATGGGGCGGGGTGCTGATGCCAGTTATCTGGTATTTACAAGTTTACAATACATGGGAAGAAAACTTATTTACTTAAACAATCAAGCAGACCATTTCAGATGAGCATCCATGGCCAAAGGAAAAACTCTTCAGTACACACAGATGGAAAATGTCCAGTCTTATATCTTAACGATATCCTTGACCAAATGTACGCCTTTCATCAAATTTTCCACCCCTGACTGCAAATGTGGATGCCAAGACAGTGATGAACTTTATCTTATCTACCCTGGTAAGCAAGTTTCAATAACGTTCCCTCCTTCCCTGCCTTGCCCACTCTAACAGCACATTGTAATGGCAGCAGAAAATTTGAAAATAATCCTGTACAGAGCTCACTGGTGAGATAATGGAAGGCTACGCTGCCCCTTCTCAAGCCTCAGATTAGTAATTTCTTGTGACACAGAACTGCCTCTATACCGAAACTGCAAAACAGCTATAACAAAGCAATAGAGGTGGAAGCAATTTTCAAGCAAAATGTTACATGCTATACTTTAAAAGGTATGGGAATAGGTACCGTGGGAGCTGATCTAACAGGAGGAATTATGGCAACTGTCCAATATATCCCTTATCAAGGCAATGTTCTGTTGCTTGGCTGAATATGTTGGAAGAACAATTTCGGAACTTCTTTTATCCTTTTTCCTCCAGCCCTTTGCCTCCTCCACAGCTAAGTTTAATGCATTAATATAAGTTGACCTTGAGCTAAACTCTGGTATGTGATGGAGAGATACTCCCTTTAAAGTAAAAAAAAAAAAAAAGCTACCATATGGCTTTTAACCATTAGATCTCTGTGTTCTTTTCAAACTTCTATGGAGTTTTTGACACTAAGAGAATATCGTGGATCTAAATTAAAATAACTAGCTATACATCTGGCCTCTCAGAAGACAAGCAGAAACTTGCTAACCAAATGTATTTATATTTGCTTAATATAATTTTTTTGCCTACAAAAACTTCTCCCACTTTAAATAAACTTGCAGCCATTTTCCCCTTATGCATTGACAATGAATAGCTTACACTGCGACAATTACATTGATCTAGGATACTTTCTTCCTTTAAAAAAAATCCATCATGCTTCCCTATTGTCTTTCAGCTTTATGAATTAGTTTTACTGTTTCAGTGAATGCTTTTTTGTCTTTTGACTGCACATTATCAAAGAGACACTTTGTGCTTGCCATTTGCATTACAAAAGCTGGGTACTGCGCAGTGGAAGAACAGAGCCTGAATGCATAGTAGTTGAGTCCTGCATCCTCACTCATGCTGGAATCAAAAGAAGAACGGTGCTGTCGGTGCTGGCTAAGAAGCCAAGAATGTTTGGAGCATCATCAGTGAAGTCACAGGACTTTGACCTGCTTTTTAATTCTCCACCAACGCTCGTGGATTGCCTAGCTGCTCCGATTAAACGTGCTCCATTGATTGCTTGCACTTGTTTTTTCTGAAGCCTCATCAAGCCGTTTTCCAGACAACCCCTCTCATTTCTTGTCTCTCTAGCAGCAGTAGGAGAAGTTGCTAGTGGAGTTATGCAAGTAGGGAAGTCAGGTAGAAATCTCTAAACTTGATCTTATCACATGAAAATGACAGAAGCGTGGCAGGAAAAGTTGAACACTGGGTAATATTTCATAGCAATCTTTACTTTTGCACTAATGAGACTATCTTTATAATACACAGCAGTGAAAACACTGTTTTATAGTCAATTATAAGAGGCCAAGGCTACACTACCTTGCCTGGCTCATCTCTCTGACCTTTTAATTTCTTGTAAATATCAGATAAATATAACATAAAAACACTAAATAAAAAAACCAAATACTTATAGTAGGGGATTTCATAGTCCCTCATGTTGGGGATTTTTTAAAGTTGCTTGCAATTCTGTAACAATGACAATGTTTTAGATCTATTCTCTATTAGCTCTCTCTCTATATGTTATGGGAGGATTTTTAAGTATATGCATTAAAGCAAAAAATTTAGACTGTAAATTAGCAATTACTTATATCCTCCTCCTAAAAGTATTAGAATTCATGAAGAGTGCTAAAATTATTTCGAACAGTTATGATTATTAATGAACTCCCTGAATATTGGTTCTCTTAGTAGAAGACCATGGCTATAAAAGGAAACACAAAAAGGCCAATAAGAAAAACAGGTGGGAGGAGTAGGGGCTCG